>NC_092102.1:25530169-25820169 GCF_045679555.1 Salvelinus alpinus | reverse complement strand
CAGAGTTGACTGTCCCATCCTTGTTAATGACGGCCAGGACACAGGGAGGCGTCTCGCTGGATTTCTTCGGCAGCTTGTCGATGCCCAGTAGTTTCAGGCACTGTGTGGTCACTGGTGGGAAGCGGTAGAGCTGGAAGGTGAAATGAACAGAGTCTGGCCAGTTGCTGCTCCCCCCTTGCTGTGGTATCCTGTGGGCAAACAGGAAGAGAGGAAACAAAGGTTACACCGTTTATTTATGCTAAACCCTTACATTACATGATGTAACCTGCATGTACTGTAGTACACACTATTCACACTGAACATTACTTCATACACTACAACATAGCGTTTATTCACACTAAACCCTAATGTTATATGACGTTGACTTCATGTACTCCAACATACAGTAGGTGCGATTCACATTTTTTAACCCTGACTTAGTCTACAATGTATACCACATTCACCATTCTCAATAAACTACACAATTACTATTACGCTAAAGGCTATATCAGTTAAAGTAGGCCATCTTGATTTTTTATGAATTGATTACACTTTTGCTTGGCTATATGTTGTATATGTTCTATATGTTGTCCATGTACAGAATTTGTCTATTTTCCGTATAGCAAATTGCCCCTTGGGGGATAATAAAGTCTGCTACTCAACACAGTACACGGGCATATGTTATATTCACTTTAATATTACGCTCTACTTGGAATATCGTCGCTGAGCTCCTGCCAAGTATGATCATTATTTTATCGAACCAATCCATGTGCAGTGGGAGGAGCACATTTAGGATTTAATAACACCTATTTCAAAATTTCATTAAATCAAATTGGATCAGAGAGTCAGATCAGTCAATCATTCAGCTTCGTCGGTTTCCTGGAAACAAAAATCAACACTTTTCCCCCACATCCCCGTCCCTACAGATGTGTCCTTTTTACAGTTCCTTAAAACGACAAAACCAATAGTGTTCTGAGATTAGGAGGGCTAAATCACTTAATGAAACCCCCATAAATCAGAGACTGATAGAAAAGGTGCCCTCTCAGCAGCTATAGGCCTACAGCATCACACCTTTTAGATGGATGGATTCATCTTCTGTGATAAAATCAATGGCCCTACTCTATAAAAACCTGTTGTAACCCTGTATCTGGGGGAAAAAAATGTCTGTGCAATGAGAAAGCATGCTTGTTCTGATTGGCAATGAGAAGTATTATTTTTTTCATTGTAATGATGGGAGCAAGTTTACTTGCTTTCAGAGCAAGAGGAATGTAGCTTTTGTCCTAGTCTGGAAATCAACTATAGGTGGTAGAGTGATTGAATCTAAATCAGTCCTCAACTTTCTTCTATTTCACACGATTTAAAACGACCACCCTCTGAGCGTATTAGCACTAAACACACACAATCTCCACACACATACTCTCCAAACCGTGGGTGGGCCCAAACTCTCGCCCGCCGTCCCCTCAGTCTCGGTGCTTGGAATAAATGAGCTGCGAGTGAGATTAGGGACGGAAACGATTACTTCTCTATTTCCTTGCGAGAAGATTAGCAATCAATCATTGGGCATTATATAAATGGGAGGAGAAGCGTTTAGGGAGAGGCAGTCACTGTGAGGCCCACTGAGCATGAACGGTATCAAAACCACCACGTTGAAGTGGAATTTAATAAGAGCAAAGTCTGACCAAGGAGACACACAGGCAGAGATTCCCGTGATAAAGAGGCCGGCGCAAGCTAATGTCTCTATGTGGCTACAGAGATTGGGGTTGTGTCCCAAATGGCACCCTATTCCCTATATAGGGCACAGTGCACAATATAGGGAATAGGGTGCCATTTCTGACACAAGCAGACATTAATATTCTTCCAGTAAACAGACAAGATTGATAATTATAGCATTGTAGAGAGAGACGCAGAAATTATATCACAGTCATTCAAGAGACTCGTTGGTTCACAGTCATTCCCCCTTGCCCGCTGTACCTGTTCATCATGTTTATTAGGTAATTTTGTTAGGGAAACAAAGTGTGTCGTGCCCATTGTTTCAGAGCGAGCCGCGAATACCGAGGACTCTTGGAGATCCTTCAAGTTGGCATGAAGTATGTATTTGTGAGGTGGTTGAAATTGTTTTAGTGAAAATGCTGAAAGGCCTACAAGCCTGACAGTAGTGAGCAGCTGAGATGGCAGGAAAAAGGATAACGTCGAGCTTTATAAAATACCCTTTTTTTTGTTACAAATGTCACATCCTTAATTTCCCCCCACTTATGGCACTTTTGAGCAGTATCTGTTGATTCCTTTTATGTGAGGTAGACTACTGTAAATTGCCAGCCTGCAATTCAGTCAGAGCGGTAATCGTCAAAACATAAAAGCTCCCATTATGTTTCAAACTGCGCTGAAGCCTCAAAGCTGCAGCCACAAAAGAAGTGGCTGTACCTTTGCTCGCAGGGCCGTCGGTGATGCATATGACAAATGCCTGATGCTTTTATCTTGGGGATGACAGAGCTGATGACAAAATAAAAGTCAGGCTTTGGCAGAGGGGACAGCTGCAGGACCTGGGATGTATTTGACAAGGCTTTGTGTATGTGTGTGTGTATTTTTGTGCGTGTGTGTGAGCCTTAAATCGCCAAGAGTAAGTGTGTGTAAGTGCACTGAAGTAATCTTGGCTGGACGTCAACATCACAAAGCACCTTATGTCCTTGGCTGGCGACCAAGTGCACACAGGAAATGTCTCTTCTTATATTTTCATACTAAGTGGTGTGGAGGCTCATATAAAATGTCATTTCTTTCAAGCCCATTATTCTTATTTGCAGACAAAAATAGTCAAGCTCAAATCCTCATATGTGGTTTCTTCACTATGGGGCGAATCCTAGCTTTCACTTAAGTCAAATGTTCACTTATTCGCCCAGTGAGATCAATGCATGACAAAGTGAACATTTGACTGAAGTTATGATACACCCTTATACATAGATTGCATTCAGGAGGCACAGGGCAAATCCATCCTATATGAACATTGGAAGACAATGTACAGTTCAACAGAGTACATAACATGCTGGTTAGAATCAATCTCAGCCTACACTATGCGGGTGATGTTTATGCATGGTGCCGTAGAGCCACAAACATGACCAGACGGCTGTGGGTTCACCTGGAAAATGCCAGAAACTGCAGCAGGAGCACATTTCCCTGCAGGGGATCCGCCTCCTCTCTCTGGGGGTCAAAGTTGACTGGTTCTGTCGGGTCCAGCACTTCAGCCACCAGCCCACTGGGGTCTGTGATGTAGGGGAAGCCGGCTGAGTAGAGGTGGGCCAGGGAGCTCCTGGAACTCACAGAGGAAGAGCTGCAAAAAAAGAGGAAACAATCCAAAAGAAGAATCTAGGCTTCGTCTGAAACGGCATCGATCCTATTCCCTATATAGCACACTACTTTTGGCCAGAGCCCGTTAGGAAGCCCATGAGGCTCTGGCCAAAAGTAGTGTACTATATATACTAGGGAAAATGGTCTAATTTCAGACACAGCCCTAGAGAGTACAAAGCTATTTGTATTAGCAACCAAACTTAATGGAAAAACGCAGTGACATGGGTTGGGTTCAATTCCAGTGACATAGTCCTAATACTATACTCTATAGTCATTATAATGTATTCAAAGAGGGTTTGTTTTCAATTCACGAAGAGAGCAATTGACCCCAACCCTAATACTCAGGTTGGCATTCGAAACATGGAGGGAGAATGATTAAGATGGTTTGAGGATGTTGGCATCCCCGCCCTGTTCATCGATAACATACGAAGAGAGAATCCCGTCTGGGGGGAGAGGAGGACCAGTGTCAAAACGCTCCCTCAGGATTTCAACCATAATCTGTAGATATCTCTAATCACAGTGGCCCACCTGTTTTTCTGAAACCATGGTAACATCCATAACTTATATTTTTGATATTGACATGGACTACTCCGTGCATGATAAGTAGCAGAGCAGCAGACACAGATGGTTGGTTAAAGTGCACATTCAGGGAAAGGAAAATTAACAATCTGTTGTTTACCACGAGAATGTCAGTAAGACGAATGTGACAAATCATATCAGTAAATACAATTTACTTCAAAAGTAATACGAAAAAACAGACTCATAACTAATTATGTTTTGGGCTTATTCAGAGGGGAATGCCAAAGACCTTATCAAATGAGCCAGTTTGCCATGGGTATGTACACTCATTTCACACTTCCGTCTTCCCATCTTAATTCACCCCCGATTGTATTAATATTTGAGCCACTGTCTTAATTTCAAAGGGGTTCAATCTGACACACAGTTGTGATTATTGAAATGAAATTAAGAAAGTTATTTGAAGTTCATTGTGATCCTCCTCAAATAAGTGGGTCATTTCGCTCAGAAGATATATAACATTTAAAAAAGACACAGCCCCATACGTTACATCCCAGCGAACAGCACTACGCCTGTCTGTGTTCCAGACACTGCGTCTGTATCCTAAAGGGCACTCTATTACCTACAGTATACTGTATACTGCATCCTTACAGTGCATTCGGAAAGTACTCAGACCCCTTGACTTTTTCCCCATTTTGTTAGGTTAAAGCCTTATTATAAAATGGATAAAAAATATAAACAATTCTCGTCAATCTACACACAATACCCCATAATAACAAAACGAAAACAGGTCTATAGAACATTTTGCAAAAGTATTAAAAAGAGAAAACAGAAATACCTTATTTACATAAGTATTCAGACCCTTTGCTATGAGAATCAGGTGCATTCTGTTTCCAGTGGGATGTTTCTACAACTTCATTGGAGTCCACCTGTGGTAAATTCAAATGATTGGACATGATTTGGAAAGGCACACACCTGTCTATATAAGGTCCCACAGTTGACAGTGCATGTTAGAGCAAAAATCAAGCCATGAGGTCGAAGGAATTGTCCGTAGAGCTCCGAGATAGGATTGTGTCGAGGCACAGATCTGGGGAAGGGTAGCCAACAATGTCTGCAACATTGAAGATCCCCAAGAACACAGTGGCCTCCATTATTGTTAAATGAAAGAACTTTGGAACCACCAAGACTCTTCGTAGAGCTGGCCGCCCGGCCACACTGAGCAATCGGGAGAGAAGGGCCTTGGTCAGGGAGGTGTCCAATAACCCGATGGTCACACTGACAAAGCTCCAGTTCCTCTGTGGAGATGGGAGAACCTTCCAGAAAGACAACCATCTCTGCAGCACTCCACCAATCAGGCCTTTATGGTAGAGTGGCCAGGAAGCCCCTCATCAGTAAAAGGCACATGACAGCGTGCTTGGAGTTTGCCAAAAGGCACCTAAGGACTCTCAAACCATGAGAAACAAGATTCTCTGGTCTGATGAAACCAAGATTGAACTCTTTGGACTGATGATGCCATCTGGAGTAAACATGGCATCATCCCTACGGTGAAGGATGGTGGTGGCAGCATCATGCTGTGGGGATGTTATTCAGCGTCAGGGACTGGGAGACTAGTCAGGATCGAGGGAAAGATGAACAGAGCAAAGTACATTGATGAAAACCTGCTCCACAGCACTCAGGACCTCAGACTGGTGCGACGCTTCACCTTCAAACAGGACAATAACCCTAAGCACACAGCCAAGACAACGCAGGAGTGGCTTAGGGACAAGTCTCTGAATGTCCTTGAGTGGCGCAGCCAGAGCCCGGACTTGAACCTGATCGAACATCTCTGTAGAGACCTGAAAATAGCTGTGCAGCGACACTCCCAATCCAGCCTGATAGAGCTTGAGAGGTTCTGCAGATAAGAATGGGAGAAAATCCCCAAATACAGTTGTGCCAAGCTTGTAGCGTCATACCCAAGAAGACTCGAGGCTGTAATCGCTGCCAAAGGGGCTTCAACAAAGTACTGAGTAAAGGGTCTGAATACTTATGTAAATGAAAAAAATTATAAAAACCTGTTTTTGCTGTGTCATTATGGGCTATTGTGTGTAGATTGATGTATTAAATCTTTTTTTTTTTACATTTTAGAAAATAAGGCTGTAACGTAACAAAATGTGGAAAAAGTCAAGGGGTCGGAATACTTTCCGAATGCACTGTATGGTCCCTGGTCAAAGATAATGGGTGTCATTTGGGACACAGCCTGTAAGACTAGTTTCCATGCCAGCCAATTGTTTTCATCTGATTCTGTGCTAATGCAATTGTTTGCTAAGTTGGTAGAGCATGGCACTTGCAACGCCAGGGTTCTGGGTTCGATTCCCACGGGGGACAAATACGAACAATGTGAAAATGTATGCACTCACTACTGTAAGTCGCTCTGGATAGGAGTGTCTGCAAAATAACTCAAATGTAAATGTAAAATGTTTGTTTGAGCGCCGGCCGCCGTGTCTGTTATTTAGGAGGGGTAGGATCCTACTCCTCTAAATTTTCTCCTAACTGAATGTTCCACCTACTGTATACTACCCACTGCACATTAGACAAATTAGCTGACCCATAGATCTCTCGGTAGATAGCAAGACAGTAGAGAATTGTGGTGTAATGGACCGATGCCCAAACCTTTGGACGGAGATAACACGGCAGCTAAAACAAGGAGAGTGTTTGAGGCATGTTCAAAGCCACGGTGCGAGGCCGGTTACCATTCAATAGCCTTTTATCACACTTCAGTGACAGCCGCAAGTGTGGACCGTGAATGCTACTCAAGCCTGACTGATTAGATGCGAGTGACTTATCATGGTTGTAAAATACCAGGGTCGAGACTAGTGTAGAACTGCATTAGCGCCGGCGATAAAGCCCTTTAAATGACAACACCACTTGAGATACAGTACTACTAATCCAGCTGTAGTTAGCTTTGAAGGGTCACGGTTAACTAATTCATTTTGTCCTGCCGTTTATGCAATTTTTCCCAGGACACCTCCTTGTAACGTCGATATAAAGGACCTTGAGGACCCTATCCTTCCATTAACATGCAGGCGTTCTGTGAGGCACCCAAAGCAGACGAGGGACCGATGTGTGAAACCGCTGGCTGTGACAAGGACCCTGGCCTCTGGTGCTCACCTGGGCACAGCATGTGTTCCCATGGTGATGATGGGGGCATGGATGGGGGTGAATGGCAGCTCTTGGAGCTCCAGGTGGCCCTCGTTGGCCAGCGCGGCAGATTGGTATGCAGGGAGGAGGTCCCTAGGGGACACGTTTAGGTCCACCTCAAGGTGGGTGATGTTGCTGGCAGCTGGGAGCTCCTATCACAAAGAGAGAGAGAGAAAAAGCGAGAGAGAAAGCGAGAGAAAGAAGAAATTAGCGGGAAAAAAGGAGAGAAAGAGAGAGCCTGATCAACGTATAGCGGTTGACATCAAACTTTACATAAAGTCACCCTAAAATTACCTAATTACAGGAAATGTAATTAAACAAATTTTATTTAAAAAATTGTACTAAACTATTATTCTACTAAACAAACAGATTGGTCAGTTTCCCTTATTACGTTAATGGAACGCGTCTAGCTGGGTTCGTTGCACGTAGTTCAAGTAATGACCATTTTTATGGGGAACTTAATGTAAAATGTTTCCCTGAGAACGACTCCCCTGAATCATTGACACATGCATCACTGAGAACGATGTATCAGGGATGTAATCATTAGCGCACACCCTAGCAAAACGGTTTGCAATGGAAAAAGGATCAGATAGTCCCTCCCCGTTTTTTGTCAATTTGATTTTGTTTAGTGGCTAATGAACACAACCTCGCTGCTAATTAGCTGTGTAGAGGTAATGGCGTCATTTTCCAGTCCAGTCCTCACTCTCCTGTCCTAGTGGTGATTGGTGGAAGAAAACACCTGCCAGAACATTACAAGACCTTCCATCACCCTCCTCCTTAATGACCTCCATCAAAGTCACACTGTGACACCCGCAACACCGCCATGATTGAAACCTATACAATGACCTATAGTAGTTAGTTAGGCCTACAGAAAAGCACTAGGCACTGCAGTCGAGGGTGATTCAAGTAAATTTAAATGGCTAACACTTTACTTGAATACCTACTACATTGATGTTAGATTATTATGTCCTCTGTCTGTTTGATATACAGTGCATTTGGAAAGTATTCAGACCCCTTGACTTTGTCAACATTTTGTTACGTTACAGCCTTATTCAAAAATGGATTAAATAAAAATGTTTACTCATCAATCTACACACAATACCCCATAATGACAAAGCAAAAACAGGATTATTTTTGTGTTTGCAAATGTATTAAAAATACTTTACATAAGTATTCAGACCCTTTGTTGTATGAGCCCGAAATTGAGCTCAGGTGCATCCTGTTTCCAATGACCATCCTTGAGATGTTTCTATAACTTCATTGGAGTCCACCTGTGGTAAATTCAATTGATTGGACATGATTTGGAAAGGCACACACCTGTCTATATAAGGTCCCACAATTGACAATGCATGTCAGAGCAAAAACCAAGCCATGAAGTCAAAGGAATTGTCCGTAGAGCTCCGAGACAGGATTGTGTCGAGGCACTGAGCAATTTGGTGAGAAGGGCCTTGGTCAGGGAGGTGAACAAGAACCCGATGGTCACTCTGACAGAGCTTCAGAGTTCCTCTGTGGAGATGGGAGAACCTTTCAGAAGGACAACCATCTCTGCAGCACTCCAACAATCAGGCCTTTAGTGTAGAGTGGCCAGACGGAAGCTACTCATCAGTAAAAGGCACATGACAGCCTGCTTGGAGTTTGCCAAAAGGCACCTAAAGGACTATCAGACCATAAGAAACAAGATTCTCTGGTCTGACGAAACCGAGATTGAACTTTTTGGCCTGAATGCCAAGTGTCACATCTGGAGGAAACCTGGCACCATCCCTACGGTGAAGCATGGTGGTGATAGCATCATGATGTGGGGATGTTTTTCAGTGGCAGGGACTAGGAGACTACTCAGGATTGAGGTAAAGATGAACGGAGCAAAATACAGAGAGATCCTTGATGAAAACCTGCTCCAGAGCGCTCAGGACCTCAGACTGGGGCAAAGTTTCACCGTCCAACAGGATAACGACCGTAAGCACACAGCCAAGACAACGCAGGAGTGGCTTCTGGATGACTCTCTACATGTCCTTGATGGCCCAGCCAGAGTCAGACTTGAACTTGAACATCTCTGGAGACCTGACAGAGCATGAGAGGATCTGCAGAGAAGAATGGGAGAAACTCCTCAATACAGGTGTGCCAAGCTTATAGCGTCATACCCAAGAAGACTTGAGGCTGTAATCACTGCCAAAGGTGCTTCAACTAAGTAAAGGGTATGAATACTTATCTACTTATGTTTTTTATCAATTTGCTAAAACTTCTAAAAACCTGTTTTTGCATTGTCATTATGGGGTATTGTGTGTAGATTGATGAGGGGGAAAACTTTTTTTTTTAATCCATTTGAGAATAAGATTTTAAGGTAAACTCTCAAAAAAGTCAAGAGTCTGAATAATTTCCGAAAGCACTGTACATGCAGGTTAGAGTTTTTCGTCATGAATTTAGTTCTGAAGAGAGCTATGCAGAGTGGTCACTAGCTATCAAAGCCCTAAAATATGATTCTAAACCTAACCACACTGCTAAACCTAATGCCTAACCGTAACGTCAAATTAAGACCAAAAGGCAAATTTTTCAATATAGCCAATTTCGACTTTGCAGCTGGCCCATCTAGGACAAGACTCATCCCAATAAATGTCCACCTGCGATCTTGATGTGGTTCTGGGTTGGTTGGAATGTTTCTCTTGAAAAAGGCCTACTGCCGGAGACCTGAGGTGGGTTTAACAAGGCTTTTGTTTGCAGAGAACATATTTCTTAGTAACAATTTCAGTTGAACGATTTGAATTGACATCCCATAATGTTACGGTGAAGTCGCAAATAGCTAATTTCTACTGTGGCTTTTTAGCAACAATATTCAAACTTCGCTATTCTTACTACATTTAATAGAAAGTCTCCATGGCCATTTGTATTTGAAGCAGCAGTTTAAACCCGAAACAGACACTTAGGTTAGCTAGCGGTTGCGAATGTTCACTGCTGACACAAAACAATTGAAATATTTGCTTACATTAGCTAACATTCACAAAACATTTCCCTTGAAGCACATCTACATATTTGTGTTAGCTCCCTGAGCAAATGCCTAAGCTTTAGCTCAGCAGGCTAACATTGTCTTGTGGCATACAGGAAACCCAGGTTCAAACCCTGTTTGTGTTATGCTATCTGCAATCTGTGTTATGTCTGTTATGCTATCTGCAATATAAATATGATGTGTACCAGTTCTGTGTCTCTACTGTCCTGGATACAAGAATGATAATGACATTGATTTGGCGATACAAGCGGTAACACTTGCAGCTATGCATATCTTTAAGTCTGTGAGAAGAAGGATGTTCTTGTTGGCATCTAAATTAAAGAGACATATTGAAGCACATTTGAGTCAGTTTAAAACGGATTGTAATGAGAATGAAACACATATCCAACAGTTAAACTCAGACACCCCGAGATTAAACTCATACTGTACTATTTTCACACCATTCATTTAAGAAGAAAAAAACACATTGAATGGACGCCAAATGTACGCATCCTTGTGAGTGTGTGAGGAAATCAAAAACAACATGGTTGTAACAGGAAAAATGATTACCGTTCCTATTTTGCGAGAAGTTACTCAACACGATTAGTACCCCAGTTCCTGTTCCTGCACCCTCAGCTTTACAATGATCTTCTTTAAAGTAACTGCCCAGTGTTTCCAGATTTCTTTGAAATATGACCTATAATTACTTACAATATGAGTGATATTGTTTTCCATAATTATTTAAAAAAAAAAATGATATGTTAAAAAGCAGCTTTTCTGTGTTGGAATGGCGTGGGCGTACCACAACAACAGAATGCTGTGGGAGTATACCGGTCATTAAACATATTTATGCAAGTAGACCACTGATTGGTTAGCTCATCCTCCTCAGGGAGATGACATCCTGTTCTATGAGAAAATAGCAAGCATTTTTTTAACTGTTAGAGGTACAAGTTTCAGATGGGTTTTTTAAAAGTGTTTTTTAAAATTAAAATTATGCTTTGGGCCACAATTACAAGTATAGGACTACTCAACAACATTATTTGGATATGAATTAACAGAATATGACCTTTTACAAGTATGATTTTGACTGGTCAGTTACTTTAAAAGCCACAAAAACATTTTAACAAAACCAGTGAGAACTGGGTCTTATTCTGTAATCCGTATACTCAACATGAAAAGACATCAAATTATCTAGGACATGGACTTTGCATTAAATTTAGCATTGGGTTCAATGTCAAACTTGGAATGGAATGCATTTGTAGTGTGTCCAGGTAGTGTTAAATAGAAAATCCCAGCTTGTAAAAAACTGGATACCTTGAGAAAATTGGATCAGACATTGTACAATGATGTGAGTGCAGAGTCAGAGAGTGTTTATTTTGATTTAGAAGATGAAAAACCTTGTGTAGTCCCAAAGACAAAGAGCATGCCGGAGTTCAGCAAAAAGTGTACTCTCAAGGTTGTGTGTGTGCGCGTGTGCCTGTGTGTGTGTGTCTGTAGGTGTGTCTGTACATAGCTTTGTGTTAGAAAGGTGAGTGAGCCTTTGAATTCAAATCGCTGTGGCTGTCTGTGTATCCATGGAAATTATACATGAGTGTGTGTGCGCACACTTATACGTGAGTGTGTCAGAGACCTGCAAAGTGCCCATATGTGTGTATGTAGCAGTGTGTCTGCGTGTGAGTAGCACTGTGTGTATCCCCATGCGTGTTTGTGTCGG
Source organism: Salvelinus alpinus (assembly GCF_045679555.1). Lineage (NCBI taxonomy): Eukaryota > Metazoa > Chordata > Actinopteri > Salmoniformes > Salmonidae > Salvelinus > Salvelinus alpinus. Next base: position 25,808,467 of record NC_092102.1, on the reverse strand, counting down.
TGTGCGCGTGGGAGAGGGTACGGGGGTGGAATCTTACGACATGTGACAGCTGGTGGGCCGATGCCAATGGGGAAGGATAGAGCTGAGAGGAAAACGGCTGTTGCCATGGCGACACGGCAGTGGAGTGGCTCATGGTCGGGTAGCGTGAAGTAGCTGCCAGCTGAGACATAGAGAGCTAGGAGAAACAACAGGAATTCACATGAACTATTTAGACTTTATTAAAACAATATGACAACGCATATCACTGCTGCAAAATAAAGCAAGATTAGAGTCTTATGTAGAGCACTATGTGGGGAGCGTTCTCTATGGCTAACATAACAGCATTGCCATATATACGCTTCTATAGCTGCAGCATATTATAACACGATGGGTGGGATTTTCGGGAATGTGTGTGTCAAATCATATCCACCTGTCATTTCAGTTTCCAATGAGACTGAACTTGACCAGACATCAAACAAACAAGTTCTAATAAAAAGGGACAATATTTAAATAACAGTGATGACAAACAGGGCCAGTACAAATACGTTAATTTCAGTCGAACAGTGACATGAGCCACCACCATCTCAGTGAGCAGCTGACTGCTCTGTTGTTGTCTTCTCTCCCATTATGTGTCAGGGCAAACAGGCTGGGTAGAGAGTGTTGGCAGTACGGCTCGCGCTCAAGCCTAACGCCACCATTAATTGCCTTCTTCTCTGCCTGTTCCCCTGCTCCTGTGTGTGTGTTCTCACACACAGAGGTGCCTCGCTCGTGTCTGGTGTGTTTCACACCCACAGTGGCAGGCTGTGGTGACTTGCGATGTGGGATTGTGTGTGTGTGTGTGTGTGTGTGTGTGTGTGTGTGTGTGTGTGTGTGTGTGTGTGTGTGTGTGTGTGAGAGAGAGTGTGTGAGAGAGTGTGTGTCGCCGTTGTGGAGTCGACCTCTCAGCTGGCGGTTGTCATCATATGTCTCTTAGTAAGTGAGAAAACGAGAGGAGGTGGGAGACAGAAGGAAAAAGATATGGAGAGGGAAAAAACATTTGAAGATTGACTGAGGGGGGAGAAGAAAATATACATTTGTCACAAAGAGTGAGATGAAAATTGGAGAACATAGTTAGGGAAAGAGAGGGCGAGAAATGGAGAGATACAGAAATAGAAGAAAGAGAGACACACAGAGAGAGAGCGAGACAGAGAGACAGAGAGCATCACCTCGGCAACACTGTTGACTGCCAACACAGGTAACAACAATAACATAACCCAAGACCGGCCTATGATGGAAGGGGGCATCCCAGGCAATACACACACACACAGTGCTCTATATATTATATATAAATAGTCTTATAGAGCCTTAGCATTCTGCTCAAAGTGAACCAAAAGTGTCAGGGATCAATAATTTATGCAGAAAAACAAAGTTGTCAGATCCGACAATGCTTGCAGATATAGCAGTGAATACATCTTGTTTACAGTCCTATTTCTGTGCCGGGTGGCATTGATTAAATGGTGTTTGACAGTAATGCAGGCTAGGAGACCGAGGTTGATTCCCAAATTGCACCCTATTTCCTATATAGTGCATTACTTTTGAACAGAGCCCTACCGGCCGTGTTCCAAAGTAGTGTACTGAATGGGAAATAGGGTGCCATTTGAGACACAAAGATATGGCTGATGAAGAGGGTTATTTCTATAGACATAAATTGGAACTGTGGATTAGGGAGAGTTGTGCCAAAATCATGAGTTATACTGTAGCTTTTCTTTATTTATTCCCCGCATTGTTGAATACTCGACTTTGATCTGACATGTATACATGTAGCCTCGCTTCTGTTGTTCTGATGGCTCAGTTGGTTGGTGCCTGGTGCTTGTGGGGGCGGCAGTTAGCCTAAGGCTAGAGAAATGGACCAGCGAGCGGAGGCTCGCCGGTCCAAATACCAGATCCGGGTTGTAAGCAAATACAAACATTTCTGTTCTTTCCTGCAAGATAATAGGCTATTATAAATTTTCTTTAAAAAAAACTGTGTATTTATTGCATTTCTGTATGTCCGTGAGTACGTTTGACAATAAGAACTTGGGCGCTGCAGGTACAAGGCTACTAGAATATGTTTCAGGCATTGGAACCAAAATTATTTTCCAATTGTTTCGTTCCACTGTTTCGACCAGCAAAATAAAGTTCTGAACTGGTTTGAACCCCAAAGAAAGTACAGGTTTATATCATTCCTTTCTGTTTCTTTTTAAACCTCTGAAATATATTTTTAAATGTATTTAACACAAGATTAAATTACTTAATCAATCATGCTGTGCAGATAGAGAAGATTGCTGTGGAGCGGGCAAGGTATAGCTCAGTGAGTTGTTTACATGCGTGATGGAAAGACAAGTGCAGTGCGCAAGATGCGACTGAAATTTTGTGCGTGGGGAGAGAGCACGAGAACCTTGAAGCGCTGTGCATCTTGTTGTGATGACATGTATTATCTTCATTAGGCCCACAGAATTATACCTACGGAGGAGCGGCTTCTATAAAGGAACTTTGAATGTCTTTGAACTTCAGAGTTGACTAAACGTTAGCTAGCTAACAAGCTTGTGTGTGCAGAGCAGCACCAGAATTTTTGTAGTTAATAAATACAATGTGAACTATAGTATCCCTAACTAGCATTGAAAAAGTGAATCCATTCTTCTCTAGCTACAAATTTCTCTACCCATCTTCTGAATCACGCTTGTAACGTCGGTAGGCTACAGATGGGTCGTTCCACCTTAAAAAGCACATAAGAGGATTTCGACACCCACCATCTCAGATTGTTCTGATATAGTTTATTTGTTATTTAACCTTTATTTAACTAGGCAAGTCAGTTAAGAACAAATTCTTATTTACAAATGACAGCCTACCAAAAGGCAAAAGGCCTCCTGCAGGGATGGGGGCCTGGAATTAAAAATACAAATTAAATACAATATAAACATTTGACAAAACAGACATCACAAAAATAGAAACAACACAACACTACATAAAGAGAGACCTAAGACAACAACATAGCAAGGCAGCAAAACATGACAACACAGCATGGTAGCAACACAACATGGTAGCAGCACAAAAGATGGTACAACCATTATTGGGCACAGTTATAATAAACAGTTATAAACAGATGACAATAGAATATTTTGTTGAAATATAATTTGATATCTGAGAAATTAAGATAATTGAGTACATCCAAATTGGCCATTTTAATTTCAAGGATTAATATAACAGTCAATAAATATAGTGCCTAACATTTGATTTGGACCAAACCAAACGGTCCCTCCACACCCCCCGCCAATCCCACCCCAACAACGAGAATCTAGTATCTCTAGTTCTATTTGTCTGACAAGTAGTATGGAGCTGCGGCTCTGAGTATTGTTTCTTCATCATATGTAATGTATTCCCAGTGATTTTTATTCATTTTTTCCTGTTCAGATAGATTTGTCATTTTATTTACCATTATTTTAACAGGTAAATTGACTGAGAACACATTCTCATTGACAGCAACAACCTGGGGAATAGTTACAGGGGACAGGAGGGGGATGAATGAGCCAATTGTAAGCTGGGGATAATTAGGTGACCGTGGTGGTATGAGGGACAGCTTGGGAATTTAGCCAGGACACCGGGGTTCACACCCATACTCTTACGATAAGTACCATGGGATCTTTAGTGACCACAGAGACTCAGGACACCCGTTTAGCGTCCCGTCCGAAAGATGGCACCCTACACAAAATTTGTTAGGTATTTGTCCCATCCTACATCCTGATATTACCAGGTTCTGACTACTAGATGGTGCTGTTTCTGAAAAAAGTGAAGAATCCCTCGCGCCCCAATGTTAAAGGGATAGTGGCCAGGTAAACAAAACCAAAGCATGGGTTAATGTCATAAATTGTCAATAGACTGCTTAAACCAATATGTAATTTGGGTGAAATATCACTTAATAGCAGGAACAGCACCATCTAGTGGTCAGAACCTGGTAATATCAGGACGTAGGATGGGACATAAACCTAACAGCTTCAATGACTCATTTCTATGAACGGGGGAAAAAACATCCCCAAATTCACTGAGAATACATTACATAGGATGAAGAAACAATACAATACTGATACTATACACTCGTATAGTAGATCCCTTTTGTTCCCGGTTCTGATTCTGTTCCTTGAAACATTTAGTTATTTTCCGTTTTTTGGTTCTGTTCCCTTCACCTGTTCCAACCCGATATGTTTAGCTGCAAACTTAATCTAGAGGCAGGAGAGCAGACCCAGGCCCTCATTATGGCCCATAGATCCAGCACTGAGACAGAGCTAATCCTTCTCCTCTACTGTGTGTGTCTGTCTGTGTGTGTGTGGGGCCTTATCTCTGTGAGAGAGCTGCATCCATCAGAGGGCCCGGCCCCTCACTGACAGCCCCACTCAGCCTGAGAGACATCACTCACACCCCACAGCTCACCATGCCACACACACACACACACACACACACACACACACACACACACACACACACACACACACACACACACACACACACACACACACACACACACACACACACACACACACACACACACACACACACACACACACACACAGACACACACTTGTGCAAACTCAGACACATTAATGTACATACATTTACAAACATGCAGAAACGCACACAGCAAACATGTACTCACATTCACATGTGCAGAAACACACACACAAGTACATATGTACCAGCACACACACACACACAACTGAAAAACATGCGCCCATGCACGTAACACACACTAGTCATTAAAAACCCTCCCCACATATATTAAGTAGATGAAGCTCTCTGCTCCATAGTACCACATCATATGCTGCAGGATATTTTGATAGACCTGATCCCTAACACTTATGTACCAAACATCCTTACTTAAACAGCCCGTTAGAACAGAGATGACACAATGACGCCCTCCGACCATGTTTCTTTCAAGAGATAATCATGTAGAACTGGGGCACAGAATGCTGTTTGTCTATCTGACTTTCTTAGCATTAGGTAGCAAACAGAGCCATTAATATACATTATATTATGTATTATTGTGTAGTATTATTATGTAGTATTATTGTGGTAGCAACTAACACTAAGTGCTTTATTAGTTTACTAGTGAAGGCTCGTATTCATGAAGACTCTCAGATATGATCAGTTTTCCTTTAAGATCACAATGAATATGATTACATGGACAGGTGGGACCTGATCCTAGATCAGCACTTAATAAATGCTCAGGAGCCATTATGACAGTATGGAGACCTATGCTTCAAAACAGAGTGGAGCTGACCATGGCTTCAGGGAACGGTTTATCCATGACTGATCATGTCTGACCATGTTAGCGGTAACTGATCTTTGAGACAGTCTTACCCCTGGGCCTTGTGGCGATCCCGGAGGAGATGCTTGAGAGGCACGCCGACTTCGACCTAAAGAGAAAAAGAAAAACAGTGAAAAAACACAGCTCTTATTTACTGTTCCTTTTACTTCCATAGAAATATAAATCCTAGAAGGGACATAGAACCTCTGACCATATCAATTTGACTGGTAAACGTATGGGTAGACTCAATATGGAATTCTATGGCTACTTCTCACATAACTATTCTCATTCAGCCCGCATTGCCTTCCTTCTGCCTGTTCACTCTGCTAAAAACAAACACTTCTTCTTCATTATTCCTACGATCCAAAGTTAATAACATTGAGTCATTTCCTCCCCACGGTCCAATAATAGAACATAACCAGGGCTACGTCCCAAATGGCACTCTATTAAATACATAGTGCACTACTTTTGACCAGAGCCCTATGTGCCCTGTAGTGCATTATAAAGGGAATAGGGTACAATTTGGGACATATCACAGGTGGTGAAGGAAAAGGGATGTAGTTAGCTGTAAAATGCACATTTTACTTGCACCGTCATATTCTTGACTGAATTTGCCATCCAATGACATCCCTATAAGATGCATACACAGTAACGGAAAAGTGACATATACATAGAACTACAATGATTTACAGTGCATTCGGAAATTATTCAGACCCCTTGACTTTTCCCCCCAACTTGTTATGTTACAGCCTTATTCTAAAATGGATTAAATAAAAAATGTTCCTCATCAATCTACACACAATACCCCATAATAACAAAGTGAAAACGGGTTTTTAGAAATGTTTGCAAATGTATAACAAATAAAAAAACAGAAATACCTTATTTACATAAGTATTCAGACCCTTTACTATGAGACTCGAAATTGAGCTCAGGTGCATCCTGTTTTCATTGATCATCCTTGAGATGTTTCTATTGGAGTCCACCTGTGGTAAATTCAATTGATTGAACATAATTTGGAAGGCACACACCGGTCTTTATAAGGTCCCACAGTTGACACTGCATGTCAAAGCAAAAACCAAGCCATGAGATCGAAGGAATTGTCCGTGGAGCTCCGAGACAGGATTGTGTAGAGGCACAGATCTGGGGAAGGGTACCAAAAAAATGAAGACCACAGTGGCCTCCATCATTCTTAAAATGGAAGAAGTTTGGTAACCACCAAGACTCTTCCTAGAGCTGGCCGCCCGGCCAAACTGGGCAATCGGGGGAGAACGGCCCTGGTCAGGGAGGTGACCAAGAACCCGATGGTTGCTATGTAGAGATGGGAGAAACTTACAAAATGACAACCATCTCTGCAGCAATCCACCAATCAGGCCTTTATGGTAGAGTGGAGAAACGGGAGCCACCCCTCAATAAAAGGTACATGAAGGCCTGCTTGGAGTTTGACAAAAGCCACCGAAAGACTCTCAGACCATGACAAAACAAGATTCTCTGGTCTGATGAAACCAAGATTGAACTCTTTGGCGTGAATGCCAAGTGCCACGTCTGGAGGAGAGATCCTTGATGAAAACCTGCTCCAGAGTCCTCAGGACCTCAGACTGGGGCTAAGGTTCACCTTCCAACAGGACAATAACCCTAAAAACACAGCCAAGACAACGCAGGAGAAGCTTCAGAACAAGTCTCTGAATGTCCTTGAGTGGCCAAGCCAGAGCCTGGACTTGAACCCGATCGAACATCTCTGGAGAGACCTGAAAATAGCTGTGCAGCGACGCTCCCCATCCAAGCTTGACAAGGTCTACTGAGAAGAATGGAAGAAGCTCCCCAAATATAGGTGTGCCAAGCTTGTAGCGTCATACCCAAAAATACCCAAGGCTGTTATTGCTGCCAAAGGTGCTTGAACAAAGACTGAGTAAAGGGTCAGAAAACGTATGTATATGGGATGTTATTTTATTTTTAATAGTCACAAAAAATGTTTTACCTGTTTTTGGTTTGCCATTATGGGGTATTGTGTGTAGTTTAATGAGGGAAAAAAACAATTTAATCCATTTTAGAACAAGGCTGTAAAGTAACAAAATGTATAAAAGGTCAAGGGGTCTGAATACTTTTACGAATGCACTGGATCGCTACAGAGATCTACAGATCTGCCAAAATAAAGGAAACACTTTAGTAAATGAGGGATACAAAGTACAGTAACAGTCAAAAGTTTGGACACACCTACTCATTCAAGGGTTTTTCTTTCGTTTTACTATGTTCTACATTGTAGAATAATAGTGAAGACATCAAAACTATGAAATTACACATATGGAATCATTCAGTAACCAAAAAAGTGTTGAACAAATCAAAATATATTTTATAATTGAGATTATTCAAAGTAGCCACCCTTTGCCTTGATGACAGTTTTGCACACTCTTGGCATTCTCTCAACCAGCTTCATGAGGTAGTCACCTGGAAGCATTTCAATAGATTAATTTCTTTCCTTCTTAATGCGTTAGGGCCAATCAGTTGTCTTGTGACAAGGTAGGGGTGGTATACAGAAGACAGCCCTATTAAGTAAAAGACCAAGTCCATATTATGGCAAGAACAGCTCAAATATGCAAAGAGAAACGACAGTCCATTATTAGTTTAAGACAAAGGTCACACAATGCGGAAAATTTCAAGAACTTTGAACGTTTCTTCAAGTCGCAAAAACCATCAAGCGCTATGATGAAACTGGCTCTTATGAGGACCGCCACAGGAAAGGAAGACCCAAAGTTACCTCTGCTGCAGAGGATAAGTTCATTAGAGTTACCAGCCTCCGATTGCAGCCCAAATAAATGCTTCACAGAGTTCAAGTAACAAACAAAACTCAACATCAACTGTTCAGAGGAGACTGTGTGAATCAGGCCTTCATGGTCAAATTGCTGCAAAGAAACCACTACTAAAGGACACCAATAAGAAGAAGAGACTTGTTTGGGCCAAGAAACACAAGCAATGGACATAGACCGGTGGAAATCTGTCCTCTGGTCTGATGAGTCCAAATTTGAGGTTTTGGTTCCAACCGCTGTGTCTTTGTGAGACGCAGAGTAGGTGAACGGATGATCTCTGCATGTGTGGTTCCCACTGTGAAGCATGGAGAAGGTGGTGTGATGGTGCTTTGCTGGTGACACTGTCTATGATTTATTTAGAATTCAAGGCACACTTAACCAGCATGGCTACCACAGCATTCTGCACCAATATGCCATCCCATCTGGTTTGAGCTTAGTGGTACTATCATTTGTTTTTCAACAGGACAATGACCCAAAACACACCTCCAGGCTGTGTAAGGGCTATTTGACCAAGGAGAGTGATTGAGTCCTGCATCAGATGACCTGGCCTCCACAATCACCCAACCTCAACCCAATTGAGATGGTTTGGGATGAGTTGGACCGCAGAGTGAAGGAAAAGCAGCCAACAAGTGCTCAGTAAATGTGGGAACTCCTTCAAGACTATTGTAAAAGCATTCCTCATGAAGCTTGTTGAGAATATGCCAAGAGTGCGCAAAGCTGTCATCAAGGCAAAGGGTGGCTACTTTGAAGAAACTCAATTATAAAATGTATTTTGATTTGTTTAACACTTTTTTTATTAATACATGATATTCCATATGTATTATTTCATAGTGTTGATGTCTTCACTATTATTCTACAATGTAGAAAATAGTAAAAATTAAGAAAAACCCTTGAATGAGTAGGTTTGTCCAAACTTTTGACTGGTACTGTAAATTAAAATCAGGTGCTGGTCACACAGGTGTGGTTGCTGAGTTAATTAAGTAATTAACACTCCATCATGCTTAAGGTCATGTAAAAAAAAAAAAAAAAAAGAAGACCAGTTACACATTATTTTGAAAACCATGGCTAGATGAGTTCTCATTGACTTTGAAAAAGGGTTCTCAAAGGAGATTAGGCGGTTTAGAGTTTGTGTTTGTGTGTCAGTCACCAGATCACAACCCAATTGAACACTTATGGGAGATTCTGGAGCGGCGCCTAACATGCTGACCACACCGCTCGCATTGCAAAAATAAAATGTACACATACATGTTATTCAAATCATTGCACCCACACTGCTCGAGCGTCTGCGTTGTCAGTGCTAACATAGAAGTCAGTATTATTTGTGACGCTGAACGTGGTGCAAGTCCTGCCTCTCCCATGTCCTCATTAATGTATAGAAGCATATACCCACATGCCATCTCCTTATTGGTTATACCCACGTGGGTGATTGACAGAAAAACTGAGGCTGGTCGGTCGTGGTAATACACCTTCTTATGAAAGTTAGATGCCAATCGCCAAATAAAGTCCAAAGAAGAAAAAGCATGGAAGGAGGAGATGACTAGAAACAATTCGGTTGACCGTTTCATGTGTGGATTCATTGTCGGAGTAGAGGACCTTGTGCATTTCAGGCAAAATAACAACTTAACGTTTATATCCCAGGACAAATTAGCTAGCAACAGCAAGCTAGCTAAATGGGACAAATTAGTTAGCAACTGCAAGCTAGCTAGCTAAATTGCCATAAATGTTTAATGCTTTTCGACCTGTTCCCAAATTAATATAATTGGTTCAGAGTTTGTTTTGATATTCAACCTGTGTGTCGTGTTTGGTGTGGGGGGACAAAATCAATTTGCGCATAATGGTGCACATGTGCGTCCAGTATGGGCATGGTGTGAGACAGCACTTTTCCACCACCATCAACAAAACACCAAATGATGGAATTTCTCATGGAAGAATGCTGTTTCATCCTTCCAATAGAGTTCCAGACACTTGTAGAATCTATGCCGAGGTGCATTGAAGCTGTTCTATTTTATTAACACACTTTATGTTGGTGTTTCCTTTATTTTGGCAGTTACTTACCCTACAGTGTAAGGTGAAGGTGGACCTAGACGCTGATCATGGGTCCGTTTAGCATTTTCCTAACCAATTGCTAAGGTTGGAATTGGGGGAGGATAAGCTGATCCTAGATCTGTACCTATAATGTCACCCCGGAGCTACAAGTAACTGCCAAAATAATGGAAACACCAACATAAAGTGTCTTAATAGGATGTTGGGCACCACGAGCCGCCAGAATAGCTTCAATGCTCATCAAACCATTCAGTGACTACTCGACTCGTGCTCTGTGGATGGAGGGATTGTCATCCACTCCAATCAGGATAGAAATTATTCACCATACTATAGGTTGTAAGTAATCACTCAAATTGGCTATGTATTTATTGCCGTTTACCTTGCCCTCTAAAAGGGTTAAGTGGACCTAAACCATACCAGGAAAATGCACCCCACACCATAAGAGCTGCCAGAACCCTCATTTACTCAAGTGTTTCCATTATTTTAGCAGTTACATGTTTTTCTACATTCAACTTCTATGAACCATTAGAATTGTCCTATTGTAGACTAGATAGTAAGCACACAGTGGAACATCACTCAGACAATCTGTGACAGTGTTGTCTTTTAGCCACAGTCACAGTCTGATTCAAATGTCTTATGCAACGCTGGGTGAACTGCACCGGTAGCCATAGTGATGGCGAAATGTAAGGCTCCCCATCTCACTCTCGCTTTTTTCTCTCTCTCTCGTCCTACCTCTGTCCGTTTTCCTCTCTCTCTTTCTATAACTCTCTCAGCTCAGTTTCTCTCTCTCACTCACCCCCCTTCTCTGTGACTCTCTCTCTCATCCTTTGTCTGCTGGCTCAGACTGGCCTTTTGGAAATGGCTGCAGTAGCCTGGGGTGCAGTAGCCTTGCTGTAGCATCCATCTGCTCAGACTACAGTAAGTGTGGACAGGAGGACACAGTAGTGCTGGATGATGAACTAGTACCATGACACTACCATGGCACCAACCTACTCTATGGCATCCATTTTGTTTGGAGTGCTTTTAAGTGGCACTGCAGACTCTACTTTTCAAATCATTAAGTGGATTTATCAGAGATAAACAGATGTTGACAGCTGAGAAATCAGGAAATTGTGAATAATGCAAGTATGGGCCATTGGAATTAATTAATAATAATCTAAGAGGACACAGCTAGATGTTTTTTCCACTTTTTTCCCGGCTTTGCTTATCATTAGCCAAGTTGTACACGATGGCGGTCAAGCAAACAGTGCGGGTTCTGTAGCTACTTCCCTGATTAATGGGAGTGCATGGACTGTGTGAGAACGCATAAGTCACACCCCACAAGACATGCCACCAGAGGTCTCTTCACAGTCCCCAAGTCCAGAACAGACTACGGGAGGCGCACAGCACTACATAGAGCCATGACAACATGGAACGACATTCCACATCTGGTAACTGATGCAAGCAGTAGAATCAGATTTATAAAAATACACCTTATGGAAGAGCGGGGACTGTGAAGTAACAAACATAGGCACAGACACATGCATACACACACACAATAACATACGCACTATACACACACATGGATTTTGCGTTGTTGATATGTGGTAGTGGAGTATGGGCCTGAGGGCACACACTTAGTTTGTTGTGAATTCTGAAATGAATGTATTGTAACGTTTTTTAAATTGTATAACGGCCTTAATTTTGCGAGACCCCAGGAAGAGTAGTTGCTTCCATGGCAGCAGCTAATGGGGATCTATAATAAACACAAATACTGAACTCGGTTTAATGCCCATCATACATTTCTCATGGATACATCTAAAACGGTATGAATCGATAAGTGTCTTACTTTCCCTATTTCCAAATTACTGGCTGAAGGGGTAGGAATGCAATGTGGAATGTTTGATCCTCCTTTGATCCTCCTTGCTTGTCGGACGCAGCCATGGGGCGACAAAGACATAAATTACACAGCTCGGCTTGTAAATGAGCTGTTGTTTCTATCAGCCTTCTAGAGAAACATACAGATGAAAACACAAACAAACACACACACTTATACAGAAGCACACACACGCACACAGATGCACACACACGTACACGTGGCCAAGAATGCACAAAACAAACAAATACACATGAGCGCACGTACTGTACACACCGACACATACACCCCTCTGTCTAATCAGACAACAGTCAGCACTGTTCAAACCACCAAATCAAAATAATGACAGAGGTTCATGATATTGTACTTCCTTAACAGCAGCCAACACAAAATAATTTAGGCGACATGTTCAGAGAAGGCTTTTCGAGGACACTTCAACCGCTGATTCAACTGTCATTAAACAGACTTTGCAAAGAAGCAGCCACCCCAACTGAACCTCAATCAACTCCATTCTCCGCGTAGGAAGATAAGCTGACGAGCGACAACATTAGGATGGAAATCATTGGCTATGTAGAGTCCACTCAGAGTCAAGATATACCCTCTGTCAACGACAATGGACTGAGTGTCTGAGTGCCAAGTGTTTACCAGGCTTTTATAATCAATTCTGTGACGGACAACTGCTCGAAGTTCCAATAAGTGACACTTGAAAGTTATTATTATTTTCTTTCTTTTTATGTTCAAATAAAATTAAATGAAATAAAATAAATATCTTTCTGAAGCTCAGTATGGGAGATAAATAATGCAATTCAACTAACCTTTCTTTTACCAGGAATTCTCTCGAGGTTTCAACCTCTTTTCTGGGAAAGACCTGAAATAATATAACTAATAGAACAAGAGATCTAATAACTGTGCCTTCAATATAGGTTGCAACTGTACCCTAATACAATAGTGTCATATCATTAGCCGTTGTTGTTATGAGTGCCATACATAGACAGTAACACATCAGTGCTTTCACGAATGATAGCAAAATATGTCTCCGGTTCTGCTGCATACATAGCCTACCAAAAAGGCTCAAGTCTGATGAGTTCGGATTGCAACTCAACTCTTTTCCGGAGCAGAAGCTAGCGTGAGATACCGATGTCAGGCTTGTTCAAAATCAAGGGGCCATATCGAGCCCTGGCCAAAGTCTCTTCCGGATATTCTACTTCTTTGTCGGAGCATTCTAATCCTGTAGAGAGCAGGTGGTGCCAATGAGATAACACTGCGGTGGTTGGGAGTCCCATTATGCATATTGCTTCTGATGGATGGTAGTCAGAACTTTGAAGCCCTTCTCCAGGGGTGACTAACTGTGGCAGTGTGTGTGCCTGAAAAGTATGCATGTTGGTCTGCGAGCAGCCTTTCTGGCATGCCATGCTTCCCTGTTACGATAAACAAAATCTGTTATGGTGAGGAAACAAACACAGGCAGTCACGTTTGAAGTGATTTCATAGTCCAATTCAAACTAGAAATAACCTTTTCTATGTCAGCCATTTTCAAAGGGAATCTCTTCACTACTTAGGAGTTCAGAATGTGTCAGTCGTTTGGGGGGGGGGAAACAGTTTGTTTTTTAGAAGACTAAAGCCATTATGAGAAATAAAAGGACATTGTGACTGAGGCTACTGATACATGTCAGCTATGTGATTAAGACAACATAGAAAAGCAGAAAAAGCTGGATATTGGCTATTGGATACTTCAGTTCAAATAAAAATGTTAATAAGGATAATGTCCAGAAAAGCAGGAATTCCTGATTAATCAGGAAGAGTCCCATCCATGACTGATACAGATGGAGATATCCCCCCGTGATGATATGTACCTGGTGAGGGAGGTTTCCTCTGCTGTGCTGCCATTTCCTCCTGTCCTGTCCTGCTCCTGCTCAGAGACACGGCTGTGCTGGACGAGGCCTTCTGCACTGAGCTGGAAGACAGACGGAACCTGACCATGTCCCTCTCATCGACCACCTCCGAGAGAGGACCAGAGAGACAGACAGAAAGCGAGAGAGGCAGAGCGAGAGAAAGACAGAAAGGGAGATAGAAAGAGAAGTCAGTGTGGGACTGCCAAATGAGCAGCTGATCCATCATCTCATCTAATGAATTGGTTAATATCACACATTATGAGAAATATGTGTTACCTGGGCAGGACTTTGGCTGTTGGAGGAAGAGGTATAGGCCATGACTCCATAGGGGTTGGGCGTAGAGCCGCCCTGCAGACTAAGCTTCACTTCTTCGGCCCTCAGGGCACCCCACTCCTGGAAGGGGCACCACATCCCCCAGCGCAGGCACTGCATGAAGGCTGTCCGGGAGATTGTGGAGGTCGAGGAGAGCTTTGGAACACAAAAACACCCAGAGTCAGTAGAACCTTTAGAGGTAAAGAAAAACTTCAAGCATTATATGTAGTGCGAGGCACAACACTTTGCCAGACAGGAAGAAGTGGAGAGCTCCTTGTGACCTTATGTTCCGAAAGGGATGAAGAGGATTCATAAAGTAAGTAAGCAAGCATTTGTAGTCTATATGTTATAACTGCTGCTACACAATAATTAAATGTAGAAAAATAACTGTTTGTGAATACTAGCCATCTTTGTTTGTGGGAGTTTATACCATTCCTGTTAGTATTCCGATCAGGAGCAGCGGAAATTGTTTAGAAGTCAGTATACCGTCAGAGGTCCTTATCAGTCAAAGGTCTTCTCGACAGTCGAAAAAAGTTCCATTTGCTCCAATGGCTTTCTCCGCAAATATTGTATCATGGTTGAAAGAGACGAAAATTAAATGGCTGAGGAAAAACAATAGTGGTCCAGCAATTCCAATTTGAGGGCATTGTCCTTTCGCTTCAGGCAAGACTGGAGTCCAAGGTTATTATAGTTGTGATTTTCTATTTGTTTTTATTTCTATTAGTTTGTTTATTTCTAGTTTACTTTCAGTTAGTTCATTCTTGATTTACTACTTTTGTTTTAGTTTGAGTTTTATAACTTATTATATTATTTAGTTTCAGTTTTATTGTTAGGGAAAGAAAGTAGGTAGGAGCCATTTATGTGTTGTATGCCTACAGTTTGTGTTTTGGGGGATATCAAATGTTCCCACTGTGGGGCCGTAATACCCAAGGTGATGGGTCAGGTCATAGGTTTGGTTGTGTTAAAATTATAAATCAAATCTTAATGAGACTTGACTATGTTGCCCAGTTGTCAGTTACGACGAGTAAGACCTTCTCTTGTAGGTTGAGCAACACACATGCTGTGCTTCGTTGAAGCAGGCTGATATGCCCATAAACGAAGCAGTCCGCCGTCCTTTCTTGATACATCCGTCTACACACATGGTTATTTCGATGTCTCTTTCAGAATCTCCTTAACTTTCTGGGTTGCTGTATCCATTTGCAAAGCAATCACCCCGTTTACTCTAGAAGCGCCAGGAGTATTACATTTGGGATCAAGTGTTTGGTTGAATTTTCTGAAGGCTGGCTAATAGCACAGTCTTGTGGACTTGCCAGACTGGATGAATACATTAATGAGTGCTTCTTCTATTTAAAAAAAAAAACTCATTTGAATTAGGTTGCCATGTTTCTGTTATTTACAAGCAAATGGCTAAAGTGGGTTGTCCTAACGTTACAGTTGATGTGCAGCTACTAAGAGCTGGTGACTGTCTCACCTTGTCTTTATCCTGAAATTGTTTCTATTTCTTTGTGGGTACTGTTCAGATGAACTTTGAGGTTGGTTGGCTTTTCCCAGTTCCACACACGCTGCTGATACTACAACACATTTGCTTTTGTCCTTTCCAGCATTGTTTAACTTTTTGCTGCCACCATTGTTCACACCTATGGTTCACACTCAAGCACGCCCTCTGATTTCTTCCCTATTAGAGCCATCACTAACTCTACTGATAGCTATAGTGATGCACAAGCTAGCCTATTTGAAATGTCGGCATATACTGGCAGCATTTACCCGCCAGATTCAGAAGCTTGAAAACTCCATAAAAAAGTAAGATTGAAAACCCACTTTCATTTTGAAGTTCAGAAGGAAAAAAAACTAAAACTAAACAATGTTTTTTATATTTTAGTTCGTTTTGCAGTCAAATATAGTTTCAGTATTGTTTTTGTTTTTCAAATGTTTTTCTTAATTATTTAATTTCAGTTTACTAAATTGTTTTCCCATTTTAGTTTTCATTTTAGTTTCAGTTTTCCTTTACTATAATAACCTTGCTGGAGTCCCAGAGGAATGTTACTAAAGCATGTCCAGTCTATAGGACATTGGTCTATAGGCCATAGTATGGGCAATGTGGTCATGATCAGGGGTTCTGTAACTGGGGGTCGATAGAAACTAGACGAACAAAGAGGTGTAATGGGTTCGCACTCAAAAATATGTTGCATAAAGCTTACTTCATTATTCTCTATTTTACTGCATCAGTGATAGTGTACACTGACATTTCAGATTTACAGCCTTCTTCAGTGTGTAGGTACAATTAGATGTCAATCTCCTAGGATTTCATTTGTTTACCTTGTTAACCACCTGAATCGAATTCAGGGATAGTTTTGGTGTTTCAAATGAAGAGGGTGGCTTAGCAAGTAAACTGAAAGGGGAAAAAAATCTTTGAAGGCAAACTGAGGGGGAAAGAGGACTATGTAGAAAACAATATATACCATTTAAAGGGATACTTCAGGATTTCGGCAATTAAGCCCTTTATCTACTTCCCAAGAGTCAGATTAACTCATGGATACAATTTGTATGTCTCTGCATCCAGTATGAAGAAAGTTAGAGGTCGTTTTACAAGCCAATGCTAACTAGCACAAGCACAATTACTGGAGGTCTATGGTATCTACTAGCATGCTAGCAGTTACAATAGAATTCTACAGTATTTCAATGAATTGTTTCAAGTGGGGACAGTAACATTAGAATTACACTTAAAGGAAATTGTTTATATATATCTTAATTTAGTTAGCAACTTCCTTCAAACTGCAACAGAGACATAAAAATGGTATCCACGCGTTCATCGGACTCTGGGGAAGTAGATAAAGGGCTTCTTTGCCAAAATCCTGAAGTATCCCTTTAATGTTCATGTTGTGATGTTCAGCACTTGTAGTATTCATTGATATTTGCGTCATATTAATTACTGATATTACACAAATAACTCCTCAAATATCATGAGCCTTCTATGTTCGAACGCATGCACGCACACTTCCTAGCTAGCCCCGTTCTACAGTAGGCTTTAATACAAGTGATACATCTCCCCCCATCACCTGAGAACAGTCACACGTGCACTTTAGGAGCAGATCTGTTGTGCTTAAACATGATTTACAATGAGTCCCGTGGTGCCTCTACTTCACTCTGAAGACAGCCATGGAAAAAATTGAATTCCTGCGAGCAGTTTCGCAGAATCGATTAATAAGCCGGTCAGCCTCAGACCAAAGTAATCAATCACAGATAGGGAGGACGAAATACATAAGAAATCCTGCATGTGCCAAGGCCACGTCAGATACAGTATTCTAGAGAAATAAAATCATTCTGAAAGTGTTTCGTTCAACAACAGATGAATAATGCCCCTCAAGGTTGCATCCTGAACAATTATGTATACAGCATAAATAAACCCTGGATTGCTGATGCTATGTATTGGCCAATGAGAAGCTTTGAAGCCACCGGTCTGCCATACAGAGCTCGCCAGCTTGTAGTCTTAAAAAACGGAAATGAGTTACATCAGATTCGTTCAGCAATTCCAATGTGGAAAATGAATTGGGAAAGAATAGAGTTTTGGGATAAACACCGAAAATAAGGTCTGAGGTTAACACAGGCTTAGGATACATTATTTTGTGCTTTCATCCAATAACACTACAAAAACTTCATTAATTTCCCCATAGGCTTTGGTCAACAAGCCATTGCGGAGTTAGTGCCTACAAATAGACGCTGTTACTATTGCTCTCTATTGGCACTCCCCAGAAGAAGCAGGCCTTTCATAAGAATTAATGGAATTCTACAGTATTTCAATTAAATGTTTCAAGTGGGGACAGTAACATTAGAATTACACTTAAAGGAAATTGTTTATATATATATATCTTAATTTAAAGAGGTTTAGCACACAATATAATTAAAAATGATTCATTAGGGTGTCTGTAATAGAATAAATGTGCCAAAAACAAATGTAGACATTAATAAATGCATTTCTATAGGTTCCCCAAAAATGTTACAATGGTGGGGGAGTGTCAAGATGAAGGTGCAGTGGCTTTTAATGGGACCCATTGAGTATTGTGCAAAAAGCACCTGAAAGCAACAGATACATCAAAAGCATAACTTTTTGGATGACATGGGTCCCATTATGCCTGGCGAAAATTATGGTTTTGGGATGCTTTGCTGCCTCAGGACCTGGACAACTTGCCTTAATAGAATGAATAATTAATTCTGCTCTCTATCAGAGAATTCTACAGAAGAATTTCAGGCCATCCGTTTGTGAGCTGAAGCGCAGCTGGGTCATACAGCAAGACAATAATACAAAACACACAATCAAGTCTACATGAAAATGGCTAAAAAAACTACACATTTTAAGTTTTGGAATAGCCTAGTCAAAGTCCAGACCTAATCCTAACTGAGTTAAAGCAGTTCTGCATGCAAGGGTGGGCCAAAATTCCTCCACAGCGAGACTGATCAACAACTACAGGAAGCATTTGGTTGCAGTCAATACAGCTACTTAGTGTAAGAGGGCAATTACTTTTTCACACAGGGGAATTGGGTGTTGCATGACATTGTTAATATTTTTGTTATTTGTAAAATCAGATTCCCTTTATCTAATATTAGGTTTTGGTTGAAGATCTGATAACATTCAGAATCAAAAATGTGCAAACATTTAGAAAATCATAAAGGGGCAAAAACTTTTTCATGTCATAAAGTCATTTCATGTCATAAAGTCATGTCATAAAGTGCAGTCGGAAAGTATTCATACCCTTTTTCCACATTTTGTTACGTTACAGCTTTATTTCGAAAATGGATTAAATAAAAAAAATGTCCTTATCTACACACAATACCTCAATGACTGTAACGAGTGGAGCAGGGATCGGACCAAGACGCAGCGTATTCCGTGTTCAACATGATTTTAATAAAGAGACGAATAACGTGAACACTATACAAATATAAAAATAACAAACGTGGCAAAACGAAACAGTCCTATCTGGTGCAGAGAAACACAAAGACAGGAAACAACCACCCACAAATCCCAACACAAAACAGGCTACCTTAATATGGTTCCCAATCAGAGACAATGACAAACACCTGCCTCTGATTGAGAACCACATCAGGCCAATTGACAATCCCCACATAGAAACACAAAACATAGAATGCCCACCCAGCTCACGTCCTGACCAACACAAAACAAGGAAAACACACAAGAACTATGGTCAGAACGTGAATTGTCACGTTCTGACCATAGCAAGCAAAAACAGATTGAGAAATGTTTGCAAATTAAGAAAAAAACAGAAATTCCTTATTTACATAAGTATTCAGACCCTTTGCTATGACTCGAAATTGAGCTCAGGTGCATCCTGTTTCCATTGATCATCCTTGAGATGTTTCTACAACTTTACTGGAGTCCACCTGTGGCATGATTTGGAAAGGCACACACCGGTCTATATAAAAGGTTGACAGTGCATGTCAGAGCAAAAACCAAGCCATAAAGTCAAATTTATTGTCCGTAGAGCTCCGAGACAGGATTGTGTCGAGGCACAGATCTGGGGAAGGGTACCAAAACATTTCTGCAGCATTGAAGATCCCCAAGAACACAGTGGCCACCCTCCACCATTCTTAAATGGAATAAGTTTGGAACAACCAAGACTCTTCCTAGAACTGGCTGCTGGCCAAACTGATCAATCAGGGGAGAAGGGCCTTGGTCAGGGAGGTGACCAAGAACCAGGTGGTCACTCTGACAGAGCTCCAGAGTCCCTATGTGGAACATCTCTAGAGACCTGAAAATAGCTTTGCGATGCTCCCCATTTCAACCTGGCAGAGCTTGAGAGGATCTGCAGAGGAGAATGGGAGAAACTCCCCAAATAGAGCTGTGCCAAGCTTGTAACATCATACCCAAGAAGACTTGAAGATGTAATCGCTGCCAAAGGTGCTTCAACAAAGTACTGATTAAAGGGTCTGAATAATTATGTAAATGTGATATTTCAGTTTTTATTCTTAGTATATTTGGAAACTTTTCCAAAAACCTGTTTTTGCTTTGTCATTATGGTGTATTGTGTGTAGATTGATGAGGGGGGGGAAACTATTTAATCAGTTTTAGAATAAGACTGTAACATAACAAAACGTGGAGGGTCTGAATACTTTCCGAATGCACTGTATTCCCCCCGCAAGTGCAGACATTAACTGCTACTTCACTGAATTGAAACTCGAAAATGGGGGCCGTAAAACAGATAGCCATATATATTCCCAGGAGGCACTGCCTGTTTTTCCATTTCACGAGGTCGAATTAATAAGATGTTTCATAAGAAATATTAATTCAAGCGAGTCCATTTTGAAAGTGATGATTATGTAAGTAATTTTTAACTAGGGAGAGATACGTTTATTGTGTGGTGGAAGTAGCCAGTAAAAAATATGAGGCAATTTATCTAATGTGTCTGTTTTCAACACCCTCTCTTTTGAGCTCTCGCTCAGAGCAGACTGTCGTGTCTAGCACATGGTCTAACACTTTGTTCTGTAATGTTTAATGAATATTCTCAGTTTGGGTTTGACCTGTGGGAAGAAATGCTGGTTGGATATCTGAGGAGCAAATGTGAGGGGAAACAAAGCACCAATTACAGGCGTCTTCTACAGTGCAGAGAATGCTCTTATCTGCCCAGCGTTCTCCTCTTATCACAAACTTCCAAAGTCTTCCAACTCTAGAAAACGGCTCAAACTTGACTAAATTACTGTTAGTGCATATTAAAGACAGGCATTTTATATCCACACGAGCTGGAGGCGAACAACCCTTTGAAACTGGGCATGTTTCTGCATAGATAGCTCTTCAGCACAGCCTTCAGAATTCAGAACTGCCACGATAGCATCAACATGAACCCAAACACTCTTGTTAACTGGCACAGAGAGGGTTCTTTCAACAAGATACATTCCAAGAACCCTTTATTACATAGTTAACCACCATCAAACACAGCCCATGGATAGTATACAAGCAATGGAACAAAAGGAACCCATTCAGGGGACAGTTAACTCCCTAACCCAATTTTCTGTGTGAGATTTTGAAAGAGCACTCCGTACAGGCATCAAAGTGGTGTGATCTACACATAAACTGCATAGAGCAGCAACTCAACTGGGCAGACAAAAGCATCTTGTGGAGATTCTCAATACGGCTTTTCAATCATCATCTGAGTAAACAAACAAACAGGGATATTATAAATAGGTACTGTACGGCTGAAGCCGGGGGGGAAATGCAACATTTATTATGCGGCTAATCTTTGAACACGAACATACTGTATACAGACAGTCAACATCGTTCAATGGCAGAAGTAAGCTGAAGGATTGTGTTCTCTCACTGAGTGAATATTGCAATCATCTAGTAGAGGGAGCTCAACATTATGCCAAGGAGCGGATGTAGGCGGTTTAATTGTGATAGCTTGAGGGGGGACATTTGGCCGTTGGTCTTAGTAAGCTCAAGCCCCCCTCCTTGGATCTACACAGTACAAATGAGTAGGTGACACCTCCAAGATCAGGGGCACTGACTCATTCTGTAATCTTACTCAGTGAGTCATGTTCAGCTACAATACAATGAACGACCTGTCGTGACAACAGAGCGATGTTGTATCCATGCCATCAGATTCCAGGGTGATAATACTGAATGTTGGTCTATGCCCTCTACTACCATATTCAGATGAACTGATAAAAAAAAGCTTGCCTTTAGCTATGTAAATGTGTAAATGTTATGTGACAGTCATTGGTTTGAAAAACAATCCTTTCAGAAACTAGGGTCAAGAAATCCCTTCAGATATTTTGAAAATATATACCGGTAGTCAAGAAATTGGGTGTATATTAAAAAAAAAAGGGGGAAAAAGTGTCATTAAATTGCATTTTGGAAGCAAACACGCATATGGTAATGCAACAACAGTGGAGATGAGAGAGAAAAAGAGAAAGGGTCGCCTGAGGCAAAGACGAGCGAGAGGGAAACTTTTTCAGAAAGTTATACAGAAAACAATAATAGCAAGCGATGTCACTGCACACATAGGCCTCATTGCTGAAAATGGCAAAGAATTTTTCTGGGAGAAGAATCCATCAAGCGTGTTTAGTCGAGTAAAATGCAATGTTTTGGCATCTGCAGACAAAACAAGTATTTCATTGTCAAATGTGAAATTGGGGGAAAATATAGATCTCATGTCTGTAACCTGGGGCCATGAAATCTTCAAACTTTGAAAGAGAGACAACCTAAATTACAGACAGTGACCAATTCTGGGCCTCTAATACAAAGGTTAATTGATTAACTTGGCCTGAGTTAAGCACATGCTGACTAGACCGGCCACGTGGGTGAGTCCACCATCACGCGCATGTTGATTTTGTACATCCACTCCAGAAATGATTGCGACGTGCAGGTTGAAAAAAATGGAAAAAAAACTCTAACCAACTATATTAATTTGGGGACAAGTCGAAAACACATGAAACAATCATGGACATTTAGCTAGCTAGCTTGCTGTTGCTAGCTCATTTGTCCTGGGATATAAACATTGGGTTGTTATTTTACCTGAAATGCACTTTGGAACTTTGTAGAATTGTTGAATAACATGTACAGTATGCGTAAATGTATTTTGCAATGCTCACACACTCAACACGAGCGGTGGGGTCAGCATGTTAAGCAGGCGAATCTATGGAAAGATAAAAACAATTATGCATTAATGTATACAGCCTTTGAGATTCCCAAAAAGGAGCCCGACTTTCAACAACTCAGGCTTTTTCGCAAGCAGTGGGAGATTGGGAATTATTCCTAAATTAGAGGAAAGCGCATTGATGGGAGACTGAGTCTGACAGTTATTACTATTAGTGCAGTCTGCTGGGCGGTTGGAGTCATTATTTCAGCCAAAACCCTGTGACAGGAAGCGGCCCAGAGCTTTCCACTACTTATTCTCCACAATGAGCAGCCCTGCAGAAAGTGAAGAAACATGCACCGAGATCATTAACTTAACATTTTCATCCATCTGCTAGAAGACTCAGTCACTCGGATTCTGTGTTCTATTCAACTCAGCCCCACCAAGACCAAATAATGCTTAGAAGACTTGAGTCGGGTGTCAGATTCAGCCTTCGCTGATTGCAGAATCCTCAAGGAGAGTTCATGAGAGCTGGGACTTTTGCTGAAACCAATTTATTGTGGAATAGACAGTCATTGTTATTTTCTGGGGATTCCAGTGCAGGCCTGTGGAGTGAACATGCATGTAGTCTATTCATCTGTCTACCTTGTGAAGTGAACATAAGTGCAAAGAATACAAACATCCAAAAGCAACACAGGGATTTAATAACGGGGGTGAAGGCTTTGCCATAGCATAAAGAAGGGGATCACCTCTTCTGCGCCAAAGCAAATATTAGTATATCAACCACGTCCCTTCAAAGCAGTCAGTGGGCACAATCTTACTTTTCATTTAGCCCAGCATATGATTGAATAAGATGTCTTTCGGAGGGTAGAATTGTCGAGTATGTGAGAAAAAGTAATTATAACTACCTCTGGCCATTTCTGCACATCAAATCAAACTGAAAAACCAGCAAAGGATTATGTAAAGGGTACAAAAAACAGTCTGTAATTGTATAAGGGTACACGTGTACTGTAGTAAAGTACTGGAGCGTATCCATTCCATTAACTGTACTGTTCCATCAACTACTGTAAACCCAAGCCCTTGTTTTTATTTGTTGGCTTTATGTGGGCTATTTTTACATAGTTGATAATGGCAATATCAGTTACTTTTTAGGTTTGTATCATTTTTATTTAGGTTTGGATATAATTTTTATTAACTACATGACAATGACTTTGCGATATGAAGACGTTATTATAAATTAAATTAAACTATTTCACAGAAATTTGCATAATGAAACCATAACTGGTAAGTAGAACGGTAGAAATTGTAAGATAAATTGGCATTCCACCTGAGAAAGGTTGCCGACTACTAGTGTAGCCTATTAACGGGAACTTCAGGAGTAATGGCAGAATTTGACAAAGCCAGCCGGAGCGGGAGGAGAATAGTTGGGTCAGGTTAAGGTGTTTCTCATCTAGATATATGGCGCCCTCGAGGCGTTTGTCTTATTTAATCAAAAAGTAAGCTTAGTGTCAGACTAGCGCAATGCATATAGTTAATTTTATTAAAACACATAGGGTGTGTCTATACAGTGTATTCGGAAAGTATACAGTCGTGGCCAAAAGTTTTGAGAATGACACAAATATTAATTTTTACAAAGTCTGCTGCCTCAGTTTGTATGATGGCAATTTGCATATACTCCAGAATGTTATGAAGAGTGATCAGATGAATTGCAATTAATTGCAAAGTCCCTCTTTGCCATGCAAATTAACTGAATCCCCCCCCAAAAAATCCACTGCATTTCAGCCCTGCCACAAAAGGACCAGCTGACATCATGTCAGTGATTCTCTCGTTAACACAGATGTGAGTGTTGACGAGGACAAGGCTGGAGATCACTCTGTCATGCTGATTGAGTTCGAATAACAGACTGGAAGCTTCAAAAGGAGGGTGGTGCTTGGAATCATTGTTCAACCATGGTTACCTGCAAGTAAACACGTGCCGTCATCATTGCTTTGCACAAAAAGGGCTTCACAGGCAAGGATATTGCTGCCAGTAAGATTGCACATAAATCAACCATTTATTGGATCATCAAGAACTTCAAGGAGAGCGGTTCAATTGTTGTGAAGAAGGCTTCAGGGCACCCAAGAAAGTCCAGCAAGCGCCAGGACCGTCTCCTAAAGTTGATTCAGCTGCGGGATCGGTGCACCACCAGTACAGAGCTTGCTTAGGAATGGCAGCAGGCAGGTGTGAGTGCATCTGCACGCACAGTGAGGCGAAGACTTTTGGAGGATGGCCTGGTGTCAAGAAGGGCAGCAAAGAAGCCACTTCTCTCCAGGGAAAAACATCAGGGACAAACTGATATTCTGCAAAAGGTACAGGGATTGGACTGCTGAGGACTGGGGTAAAGTCATTTTCTCTGATGAATCCCCTTTCCGATCATTTGGGGCATCCGGAAAAAAGCTTGTCCGGAGAAGACAAGGTGAGCGCTACCAACAGTCCTGTGTCATGCCAACAGTAAAGCATCCTGAGACCATTCATGTGTGGGGTTGCTTCTCAGCCAAGGGAGTGGGCTCACTCACAATTTTGCCTAAGAACACAGCCATGAATAAAGAATGGTACCAACACATCCTCCGAGAGGAACTTCTCCCAACCATCCAGAAACAGTTTGGTGACGAACAATGCCTTTTCCAGCATGTTGGAGCACCTTGCCATAAGGCGATAGTAATAACTAAGTGGCTCGGAGAACAAAACCTCGATATTTTGGGTCCATGGCCAGGAAACTCCCCAGACCTTAATCCCATTGAGAACTTGTGGTCAATCCTCAAGAGGCGGGTGGACAAACAAAAACCCACAAATTCTGACAAACTCCAAGCATTGATTATGCAAGAATGGGCTGCCATCAGTCAGGATGTGGCCCAGAAGTGAATTGATAGCAAGACAGGGCAGATTGCAGAGGTTTTGAAAAAGAAGGGTCAACACTGCAAATATTGACTCGTTGCATCAACTTCATGTAATTGTCAATAAAAGCCTTTGACACTTATGAAATGCTTGTAATTATACTTCAGTATTCCATAGTAAAATCTGACAAAAATATCTAAAGACACTGAAGCAGCAAACTTTGTGGAAATTAATATTTGTGTCATTCTCAAAACTTTTGGCCACGACTGTACAGAACCCTTTAATTTTTCCACATTTTGTTATGCTACAGCCTTATTCTGAAATTAATTAAATCGTTTTTTCCCCCATCAATCTACACATAATACCCCATAATGACAAAGGAAAAACAGCTTGTTAAACATTTTTGCAAAATAATAATAACATTTACATAAATATTCAGACTCTTTACTCAGTACTTTCTTGAAGCACCTTTGGCAGCAATTACAGCCTCGAGTCTTCTTGGGTATGACGCCACAAGCTTGACACACCTGTATTTAGGGAGTTTCTCCCATTCTTCTCTGCAGATCCTCTCAAGCTCTGTCAGGTTGGATGGGGAGCGTTGCTACACAGCTATTTTCAGATCTCTCCAGAGATGTTTGATCGGGTTCAAGTCCGGGCTCTGACTGGGCCACTCAATGAAATCCCGAAGCCACTCCTGTGTTGTCTTGGCTGTGTGCTTAGGGTCGTTATCCTGTTGGAAGATGAACCTTCGCCCCAGTCTGAAATCCTGAGCAGGTTTTCAACAAGGATCTCTCTGTACTTTGATCCGTTCGTCTTTCCCTCGATCCTGACTAGTCTCCCAGTCCCTGCAGCTGAAAAACATCCACACAGCATGATGCTGCCACCACCATCCTTCACCATAGGGATGGTACCAGGTTTCCTCCAGAAATTACGCTTGGCAGTCAGACCAAAAGTTCAATATTGGTTTCATCAGACCAGAGAATCTTGTTTCTCATGGTCTGAGAGTCTTTAGGTGTCTTTTGGCAAACTCCAAGCAGGCTGTCATATGCCTTTTATCGGGGAGTGACTTCCCTGTGGCCACTCTACCATAAAGGCCTGAATGGTGGCGTACTGCAGAGATGACGGTCCTTCTGGAAGGTTCTCCCATCTCCACAGAGGAACTCTGGAGCACTGTCACAGTGACCATCGGGTTCTTGGTCACCTCCCTGACCAAGGCCCTGCTCCCTCGATAGCTCAGTGTGGCCGGGCGGCCAGCTCTAGGAAGAGTCTTGGTGGTTCCAAACTACTTCCATTTAAGAATGACGGAGGCCAATGTGTTCTTGGGGACTTTCAATGACGCATACATGTTTTGGTAACCTTCCCCAGATCTGTGCCTCTACACAATCCTGTCTCAGAGCTCTACGGACAATTCATTTGACCTCATGGCTTGGGTTTTGCTCTGACATGCACTGTCAACTGTTGGATCTTATATAGACAAGTGTGTGCCTTTCCAAATCATGTCCAATCAATTGAATTTACCACAGTTGGACACCAATCAAGTTGTGGAAACATCTCAAGGATGATCAATGGAAACAGGATGCGCCTGAGCTCAATTTCGAGTCTCATAGCAAAGGGTCTGAATACTTACGTAAATAAGGTATCTGTTTTTTATATTTAATAAATGCGTAACAATTTCTACAAAGCTGTTATCACTTTGTCATTATGTGGTATTGTGTGTAGATTGATGAACATTTTATTTTATCCACCTTAGAATAGGCTGGAAAAAGTCAAGGGGTTTGAATAATTTCCAAATGCACTGTATAACCCTAACTCATCTGTATAACGCTAACCCACTGTATGCCCTAACCCATCTGGACAAGAGGAATACCTATGTAAGAATGCTGTTCATCGAATACAGCTCAGCATTTAACACCATAGTACCCTCTGTGCAAATGGGTCCTGGACTTTGATGGGTCGCCCACAGGTGGTGAAGGTAGGAAACAACATCACCCAGCTGATCCTCAACACTGGGGCCCCACAAGGGTGCCATCTCAGCCCTCTCCTGTACTCCCTGTTCACCCATGACTGCGTGGCCATGCATGCCTCCAACTCAATTATCAAGTTTGCAGACGACACTACAGTGGTAGGCTTGATTATCAACAATGACGAGACGGCCTACAGGGAGGAGGTGAGGGGCCTCGGAGTGTGGTGTCAGGAAAATAACCTCACACTTAAAGTCAACAAAACAAAGGAGATGATCGTGGACTTCAGGAAACAGCAGAGGGAGCACCTCCCTATCCACATCGACGGGACAGTAGTGGAGAAGGTGGAAAGATAAGTTCCTCGGAATACACATCACAGACAAACTGAAATGGTCCACCCACACAGACAGCGTGGTGAAGAAGGCGCAGCAGCGCCTCTTCAACCTCAGGAG
The DNA here is from genome assembly GCF_045679555.1 of Salvelinus alpinus. NCBI lineage: Eukaryota > Metazoa > Chordata > Actinopteri > Salmoniformes > Salmonidae > Salvelinus > Salvelinus alpinus. The sequence goes on along the minus strand of NC_092102.1, from coordinate 25,780,400 downwards.
GAAGAAAATTTGGCTTGTCACCAAAAACACTCAAACTTTTACAGATGCACAATTGAGAGCATCCTGTCGGGCTGTATCACCGCCTGGTATGGCAACTGCTCCGCCCACAACCGCAAGGCTCTCCAGAGGGTAGTGAGGTCTGCACAACGCATCACCGGGGGCAAACTACCTGCCCTCCAAGACACCTACACCACCCGATGTCACTGGAAGGCCAAAAAGATCATCAAGGACAACAACCACCCGAGCCACTGCCTGTTCACCCCGCTATCATTCAGAAGGCGAGGTCAGTACAGTGCATCAAAGCTGGGACCGAGAGACTGAAAAACAGCTTCTATCTCAAGGCCATCCGACTGTTAAACAGCCATCACTAACATTGAGTGGCTGCTGCCAACATACTGACTCAAATCTCTAGCCACTTTAATAATAAAAAATTGGATGTAATAAATGTATCACTAGTCACTTAAAACAATGCCACTTTATATAATGTTTACATACCCTACATTACTCATCTCATATGTATATACTGTACTCTATACCATCTACTGCATCTTGCCTATGCCGTTCGGCCATCGCTCATCAATATATATTTATGTACATATTTTTAATTCCTTTACACTTGTGTGTATAAGGTAGTTGTTGTGAAATTGGTAGATTACTTGTTAGATATTACTGCATGGTCTGAACTAGAAGCACAAGAATTTCGCTACACTCGCATTAACATCTGCTAACCATCTGTATGTGACCAATACAATTTGATAAGATATACAGAAACGAGTAACACTTGCACACCACAACGCTGACCCAGGGGACTGAGTGATCTCGCTCTCAGAGGCCATGAGTAAGGTTTTTAAATCAGGTCAACACTCAGGTAACGCCGCGGCAGGCATATTTACTGGCAGGCAACCTCTTATCAGAGTCCGTTATCCCAACGTCTGAAGCTCACCAAGAACTATAAGGCTACCTGCCACAATGACTACCGCCCTGTAGCACTAAAATCAAGAGGGCGCTGAGAGTGCTAATAAAATCAACCCGCAAAACACCAGTCTCAATGTCAGCAGTGAAGAGACGACTCTGGGATGCTGGCCTTGTAGGCAGAGTTCCTCTGTCCAGTGTCTGTGTTCTTTTGCCCATCTTAATCTTTTATTTTTATTGGCCAGTCTGAGATATGGATTTTTCTTTGCAATTCTGCCTAGAAGCCCCGCATCCTGGAGTTGCCTCTTCACTGTTGACGTTGAGACTGGTGTTTTGCGGGTACTATTTAATGAAGCTGCCAGTTGTGAGGCATCTGTTTCTCAAACTAGACACTCTAATGTACTTGTCCTCTTGCGCCCACTCCTCTGTCTATTCTGGTTAGAGCCAGTTTGCGCTGTTCTGTGACGGGAGTAGTACACAGCGTTGTACGAGATCTTCGGTTTCTTAGCAATTTCTCGCATGGAATAGCCTTCATTTCTCAGAACAAGAATAGACTGTCGAGTTTCATTAGAAAGTCCTTTGTTTCTGGCCATTTTGAGCCTGTAATCGAACCCACAAATGCTGAAACTCCAGATACTCAACTCGTCTAAAGGAGGACAGTTTTATTGCTTCTTTAATTCGGACAACAGTTTTCAGCTGTGCTAACATCATTTCAAAAGAGTTTTCTAATGATCAATTAGCCTTTTAAAATTATAAACTTGGATTAGCTAATACAACGTGCCATTGGAACACAGGAGTGATGCTGATAATGGGCCTCTGTACGCCTATGTAGATATTCCATTATTTATTTTTTTATCAGCCATTTCCAGCTACAATAGTAATTTACAACATTAACAATGTCTACACTGTATTTCTGATCAATTTTATGTTATTTTAAATGAAAAAAATATATATAATCTTTCAAAAACAAGACATTTCTAAGTGACCCTAAACTTTTGAACGGTAGTGTATATATTATAGTACTACTGCATTGTTGGGAAAGGGTAAGCCAGAAATGCATTTCAATGTAATAGTGCACAAGACAATAAAATCTTGAAGTCAAACTTGCATGTGGACAATGTTTGTTCTCACCGGGTTCATTGTCAGTCGTGATAGGCAGTGAACGTCTCCACAGGGCAGTTAGCAATTCTGACGCCTCCCATGTGGAGTAAGCAAATGGGCAGGCCAGGGCATAGCTTTTCTACACTGGCAGCAGGCTTCAGAACTAGGGCCCGGCCACATGGCGTCCATTAGGCACACAAACATCGGTCCCCTCTCGCTCGCTGCCAAGGCGGCATGTACCCGTCTGGAAAAGGATGGCTTCGCTGGCACGCTCTCACAGGGTAAGACTCACTCTGGGCCCATCAGGGGAGATTGATGCACTTCTCAGTGGGGAAAGCTGACATTCATTTTAATTAGGCCAAGCATTGTGTCTCCAGCATCATGGTCTCTGCTGTTCTCTTCCAGCCGCTTCCCTCAGCGTGGAGATAAAACCCCAGGGAGAAATTACCTCCAGCATCAGCCGAATCAGCTAAATACATCCTTTCAAAATCCTGATGACATTACTATGTGTATGATGTTTGATTAACATTTAATTAACATTTATGTGACATTTGAGAGGTAGGAACATAACAACCAGTTTTTATTATATTTTTCACGCTAGGGCCCACGCTAACCTGAAGACTCTTGAGTCTTGACATGCATCTCACCCAGAAAGCCAGGCAGCCAGACAACCGGGGTTAGGGCAAGAGGGGGGGTTATTGTAAGTGGCAATTTTTTAATGAGCATGTGAATGGAGAGATTTAAAGAGGTTTTCATTCAGCAAACATCATTAAAGCCTGCAGGGACACACGTCTTCTTAAGAGAAGTCACAGAAAACACACACAACGATCCATACAAAGTGTACCTGCACTGCAATCCAATTAAAATCCAAACAAGAGTCTCTAAGGCACAGAGGAGCAGCCATACCAAACAACTTTAACAACCACCGGCACCCATGTCAGTGGTTCCTGATCTGATGTTGTTGTTAACATTCTATCCCTTTGCAATCATATTAGAAATATAGATACAAATACATGAATAAATACAGAAAGAAATACACAAATTAAACTAATGAAAATATTAAATATGAGCTTTAATTACTAAGCCACAGTCAAGAGGAAACCATCCACATACTGTATATTCAGCCGGCTACAATCTACCATTCCCAAAACAAGCAGAAGATTACTACTTTCACTCTCATTTCCTGGACTTTGAGTTGATGTAGATGTCACTTTCCTTAGGAGGCCTCCTGCTGTGTGTGTGTGTGCTTGTGGTGCTCGCATAGTTAACACTGAGTGAGCTGGGTGGTGGCTGTCTGAAATTAGCTAAAGACACATAACCACCCTGTGTCACTGTGCGCCCTTGTGTGTGTGTGTGTGTGTGTGTGTGTGTGTGTGTGTGTGTGTGTGTGTGTGTGTGTGTGTGTGTGTGTGTGTGTGCAGCCGGGTGCTCGGTAAAGGGCACATCAGTGCTCATGTTTAAATCACTTTTGGAGGAATCAGAAAGGTCACACGTTAATGGTTACACTTCCTCAGACGCTCTAATCAAGCGTGCCAGTCACCCAGCCAGGGTCAAAGGGCACCTGAAATCAGACGTGACTAGTGGCACATTCATTACCAGAAGCTAGCTTTCAGCTTCTCTCAGCCTCCTTAACACAAAGCAGTTTCTCAACAGCCTGCGTGTCACAACTGTCAGGCCCCCTTCTATTTCTTGACACCCAGTTTACTGCAGTGTAATAGCCTTGGCGATTAATTACTGATTTGGGTGTGTGCCTCAGCGAGCGAGACAACGACAAGGATGAGAGACGAGGAGGGGAGGATGAAACGGGCCCTCATGACAGACGCCACCACCGCTATTCTGCCTCAGCCTCTCAGTCTGTGACCTGGCGCAGTCACTCGTTCCTCGTGTCAACGTCCTGGATAACTGCAGCTGTCACGCTTTTCCAACAAATTGCTTCGAGGCAAAAGGACAGGAACACATGGCCAGCGAGCCTGCCTTCTCCCAGACCGACCTCCATTAGAAATGAGCTAGTGCCTGTCAAGAGGGAGGCAGACAACAATAAGCGCCATCGTCTTACATTAGGCTATATGACTGTGTTGCATGGCTCAATTGACAAACTGTGCCGCCGCTAACTGCGTTTGATAAAGGTGGTGATTGAAGGGAGCGGAGCGAGGGTGGGGAATTACAGCAGGGCTAAATTGATGTTGACAGAATGAAATTAGTAGCCGTCGACGCGGCCGTGTGTCAGTCCCCCGTTCTAGTCATATAGCTATACTGTAGATGGAAACCTACAGTGCAGTAGTCCAAGGATGACATCTATGATTAGCCCACATACATATGTGATGTACTGTGCTGGGTATTTTCATGCACTTTTCATGGCTGGTTGGAAGTGAAATGGTTTGATTCTATTGGTGAAGATGTAGGGTTCACTTCAAATGCATGATTTTTTATTTAATTTTGTCTTTTTACCACTACTTACTAAAATCTTTCCACTTAAGTTTTTTATCTCATTCTCAAGGTTGATGTGTATTTACAGTGCCTTCAGAAAGTATTCACACCGCTCGACTTTATCCACATATGGTGTTGTGTTGCATCCTGAATTTAAAATTGATTCAATTGCGATTTGTCACTGGCCTACACACAATTCCCAATAATGTAAAAGCGGAATTGTGTTTTTATAAATTTTTACTGGTTAATAATTCAAAAATAAAAAGCTGAAATGTCTAGAGTCAATAAGTATGAAAGTATTCAACCATGAGGCCAATGGTGACTTAAAACAGTTACAGAGTGTAATGGCTGTGATAGGAGAAAACTTAGGACGGATCAACAACATTTTAGTTACTCCACAATACTTACCTAAATGACAGTGAAAAAAAGGAAGACTATACAGAATGAAAATATTCCAAAACATGCATCCTGTTTGCAATAAGGCACTAAAGTAAAACTGGAAACAATGTGGCAAAGTAATTAATGTAATGTCCTGAATACAAAGCGTTATGTTATGTTTGGGGCAAATCCAACAAAGCACATCTTCATATTTTCAAGCATGGTAGTGGCTGCATCATGTTATGGGTATGCGTGTCATTGGCAAGGACTAGGGAAACAGAATAGAGCTAAGCACAGGAAAAATCCTAGAGGAAACCTGGTTCAGTCTGCTTTCCAACAAACACTGGGAGACAAATTCACCTTTCAGCAGGACAATAACCTAAAACACAAGGCCAAATATATACTGGCGTTGCTTACCCAAACAACATTGAATGTTCCTGAAAAGCCTAGTTAGTTTTTTTTACTTAAATGGGCTTAACAAAAAACAAAAATGGCAAGACTTGAAATGGTGGTCGAGCAATAATCAACAACCAATTTGACAGAGCTTGAAGAATTTGAAAAATAATAAATGTGCAAATATTGCACAATCCAGGTGTGCAAAGCTCTTAGAGTCTTACCCAGAAAGACTTTGAGCTTTAATCACTAACAAAGGTGATTCTAACATGTATTGACTCAGTGTTGTGAATACTTATGTAAATTAGATATTTCTGTATTTCATTTTCAATACATTTATAAAAACACGTTTTCACTTCATCATTATGGGGTATTGTGTGTAGATGGGTGTGATTTTGTATTTATTTAATCCATTTTAATTCAGGCTGTAACAACAAAATGTGGAATAAGTCAAGAGGTCTGAAAACTTACTGAAGGCACTGTATGTGGCTATATGAAACGTGCACAATGTGTATGACATGGGTAACGTGCAATGTACGTATTATGTTGTGTGTGTAATATAAGGTTTATATTATCTATACAGCAGTCTAAGACAATTCCCCCCTCGGTGACATTAAAGTTCATGATGTCCAAGAAAGGGAGCATATTAAAATACAGCATCTAAATCAGTGCTTCCTAAACTTTTTCACTCATGCATCCCTTTCATTATTGGGTAACATCCAGCAACGGCATAGAACTTCTCCCATTTTTTTTCAAGGGCAAATACTAAGCAAAATAGTAAAATTAACCACAGCTAAATAGAAAAAACTTTCGCAAAGAGATTATACATCTACAGTGCCTTCGGAAAGTATTCAGACCCCTTGACTTTGTTCACATTTTGTTATGTTACAGCCTTATTCTAACATTGATAAAATAAATAAAAAGATCCACAGCAATCGACACACAATACCCCATAATGACAAGGCAAAAATATGTTTTTCAAATGTTTGCAAAAAATAACTGAAATACCTTATTTACATAAATATTCAGACACTTTGCTATGAGATTTGAAATTGAGCTCATTTGGCATTCTGTTTCCATTGATCATCCTTGAGATGCTTCTACAACTTGATTGGAATCCAGCTGTGGTAAATTCAATTGATTGGACATGATTTGGAAAAGCACACACCTGTCCATATAAGGTCCCACAGTTGATGTCAGAGCAAAATCCAAGCCATGAGGTTGAAGTAATTGACCGTAGTGCTCCGAGACAGCATTGTGTTGAGGCACAGATCTGGGGAAGGGTACCAAAAAATGTCTGCAGCATTGAAGGTCCCCAAGAACACAGTGGCCTCCATCATTATTAAATTGAAAAAGTTTGGTACCACCGAGACACTTCTTAGAGCTGGAAGCCCTGGACAAACTGAGCAATCGGTGGAGAAGGGCCTTGGTAAGGGAGGGTGACCAAGAACCCGATGGTCACTCTGACAGAGCTCTAGATTTCCTCTGTGGAGATGGGAGAACCTTCCAGAAGGACAACCATCTCTGCAGCACTCTACCAATCAGGCCTTTATGGTAGAGTGGCCAGCCGGAAGCTACTCCTCAGTAAAAGGCACACAACAGCCTGCTTGGAGTTTGCCAAAAGGCACCTAAAGATTCTCTGGTTTGATGAAACCAAGATTGAACTCTTTGGCCTGAATGCCAAGCGTCACATCTGGAGAAAACCTGGCACCATCCCTATGGTGAAGCATGGTGGTGGCAGAATCATGATGTGGGGATGTTTTTCAACGACAGGGACTGGGAGACTAGTCAGGATCGAGGGAAAGACAAACGGAGCAAAGTATAGAGAGATCCTTGATGAAAACCTGCTCTAGAGTGCTCAGGACCTCAGACTGGGGGCGAAGGTTCACCTTCCACCAGGACAACGACCCTAAGCACACAGCCAAGACAACGCAGGAGAGACTTCGGGACAAGTCTCTGAATGTCCTTGAGTGGCCCAGCCAGAGCCCAAACTTGAACCCGATCGAACATCTCTGGAGAAACCTGAAATTACAACAACAATACTCCCCATCCAACCTTACAGAGCTTGAGAGGATCTGCAGAGAAGAATGGGAGAAACTCCCCAAATACAGGTGTGCCAAGCTTGTAGTGTCATACCCAAGAAGAATCAATGCTGATATTTCAGATCTTTTATTTTTAATAAGTTCACCAAAATATCTAAAAACCTGTTTTTCTTTGTCATTATGGGGTATTGTGTGTAGATTGATGAGGGGAACAAGCAACTGAATACATTTTTGAATAAGGCTGTAATGTAACAAAATGTGGGAAAAAAGTCAAGGAGTCTGAAAACTTTCTGAAGGCACTCCCCAAATATAAGTAAGAATTGCCCCACTTTGATATTGCACATTAGGGTAACATAATATTGTGTATAATTTATGGGAGTGATGTTTGAACGTTTAAACAAATTTGGGATCGTTAGTTTAGAATTATACTTTTTTTTACCAAATTAAAATCACAGTGCAGTTATAACAAAACTACCATTAAAAGGTCCCGATCGTCATCATTAACAAATACCTAACGCAAAAATTCTGTATGTAGGAGGAGATATGCATCTTTCAAATTATTTGCCACGGATATAAAGCTTAGTTTGAACATATTTTCCTGGTCCTAGAGTCATGAAATGTTCAGAGTACATTGAGGGGAGTTTTTACTTTCAATAAATGTAAAAAAATATATTAAAAAATGTTGTTACGAGGCTTTCATCAGACAGCGAAGTAATTACAATAATACTATGGTACCAGAGACCGAGAATTACCACTGCTCTATCACTATAATATAACACATTGTGGCAGACGGTAATTACTGAGTATACCAGGGCGGGTAATTGCACGTTTTCTGCACACGTTTTCCTTGCTCGCCAACATTCTGTGTCTCAGACCTTCCTCCTGTGCGGTTAAAGGAAAAATCCACCCCAAAACTATCTTTTTGTATTTATTTTTAATTAGTCCATTGTTGATACAGTCCCATAATGTTTTGTATGTCAGCAGTCAAGTTTTCAAGATATTGGACTTTCAAGAAGCAAAGTGTCACTTGCCACATCATCATGACATTTTGGGACTGTATCAACAGTGGATTAATAAAAATTATATATTTTTTTTTTTTTCTTCCCCTTTTCATTACTCCACTGTTGAGTGATACTGCACTAGCTTTTGAGTTTTTCTTTTTTTTTTTTTTCCTTTAAGTGAAGTAGAGGTGGGGGGACCCTCCCTCTGTGTCTGTCTGAAGCCTATGAAGGCCCCTATGAAGGCCCCTATGAAGGCTACGAAGACCTAGTAAGCTGACTGAAGATTGCAGAGTAATGCAGGCCCTTAAGGAGCAGAGAGAGAGTGGGCAGTCGATCCGTTTGACTGCAGGCAAAGTTGCTTGTTTGAAGTTCGTCAACCTCAGTGCCCGGAGGAGACTAGCACAACCAGCTCCCATGCCTCTCATCTCCCCCTCTCTCTCCATCTCGCTCTTTCCCTCCCTTCCTCTCTCGCTCTGTCTCACTCGTTCCCTCCACTGATGGAAACATAAAAAATGTGGGCTAAAACATTCTCAGGGAGAAAGGGAAGAAAATAGAGAACTGGGGGTGGGGGGAGGCAGCCAGCCAGCCAGCAGAGGAAACTCTGCAATTAAAAATCAAATGAGGAGAACAACAATGACACAGCAAGGTTTTCCTTTTGGGGGGCTGGGGGGAGGCTGAGTGGCCAAATAAGTTCTTGCGAAATGAAGGACGTCATCCACACCCTCAGGACGAGTCAAGACTTTGTCTCACTTTTCAATCTGCAGCTGGTGAGTGATGCAGTGTTGGAGGTGATCAGAGCGTTGAACTGTGGCAGTCTGGCCGTCGAGTCACTGTTGAGCGATTGGTACCCGATTGCGTTGTGTTACCATCTGAGTGAAAGCATTTTAAGTTGTTTACTCCACCACCACCACTACCTTGCTCTGCAAATCCCTCAGAACAAATCAAAAGAAAGAATTCCACTAAATTTCAGTCGACTCCAGCAGCAGCAAAAGCAGATCAGATACTTAAATGGCCACAAAGTGGAAATGCATATGTATTAGGCCTAATTTGCCCTATACAACTCCACCTAGTGACCCAGCAGAGCTTTATGAGAAAGCCAAAGTACGGTGGAAGGTAGACAGAATAAACATTAATGGACACAAGAGTACATTTTAGGGGAGAATGTTAAGGCACCCAATGCATCACTGTTTCATGGTGAGGCCCAAATGCCAAACAATATTCTAGTTTTGTCTATGACACTTTGTCTAAGAGCTTGACATTAAAGACAGTGATAAAAATATGGTAAAAATTGGAAAGAAAAGTAAGCAAAATATTAAGAACACTGTTCCCATGCCATAGACTGACCAGGTGAATCCAGGTGAAAGCTATGATCCCTTATTGATGTCACATGTTGAATCCACTTCAAATCAGTGTAGATGAAGGGGAGGACACAGGTTAAAGAAGAGACAATTGAGACAATTGAGAAATACTGTAGATTGTGTATGCCATTTAGAGGGTGAATAGTTAAGTGCCTTTGAACTGAGTATGATAGTAGGTGCAAGGTGCACCTTGGCTGGACATCCAGCCAACTTGACACAACTGTGGGAAGGATTGGAGTCAACCCTTTCGACACCTTGTAGAGTCCATGCATGCCCCAACTCAATATGAGGAAGGTGTTCCTAATGTTTGGTATAGTCAGTGTATAATCACCAAAGTAAGCAGAACACATACACGGTCATAACAGGAACCAACTTATATATACAGGATAAATGGGGTTTTGGCAATTTGGTCAAAGAGTACAAACATAGACAATGCACAAGGAATACTTGAATATGGTAGAACAGCGAATTAACTTGATGGATGGAAGTGGGGCTCGAAACCACGCTGCCAAAAGGCTGAAATGTCCTTAAAGACAGAAACTGTGGTACTATGAACGCATAAACTGTATAAGTTACGAACGACACCATCAAATGTGAGAACTCATCTACATGACAGTTGAACAAAGCTAGAAGGCAGCTTGCCACTTGCAGCACAGAGACAGAGTATCAAAAGATGTGTTATCTGAGGAGTTTGACATCGATGCACAGGGTCGTTGTTGCTCTCACTCCTCTCCTCCGTTCCCCATCGATGGAGAGATAATAGACCCCATCAATATTCCAGACCTCCCTGAACCTTGGAGCGGGTCACAGCCCCCCATGCCCCTCCGCGCGCCTTCCACCATCCTCAGGTGGCGATACCTACCCGCTCCCCTCATCACTCACCCTCAGGCGGATCATGACAGAGCTCTAAATATACCTACGCACCGCTGACTGCAATTAAGCTCCCTGCCTCCCTCTCACAAAATAGCTCTCACCTCATGGAATATTCATGAGGTGTGGTGCTGTTGGGTGAGGGGGTTTGACATGTCACCAACACTTCTTGTCTATCTTCTCCGCTGAGTGACATATATGACTATGTGCAGTGTGCAAGAGATAGGGGATAGGATCGATACAGGCTAGGGTATACAGGCCACCTGTTTTCACAGTAACTGTCTGTTTTCTTGCTTGTTGTCTCTCTCTCTCGCCATCTTTGCATCTCTCTCTCTCTCTAGCCATCTTTGCATCTCTCTCTCCCGCCATCTTTGCATCTCTCTCTCTCACCATCTTTGCATCTCTCTCTCTCTCTAGCCATCTTTGCATCTCTCTCCCTCTCTAGCCATCTTTGCATCTCTCTCCCTCTCTAGCCATCTTTGCATCTCTCTCCCTCTCTAGCCATCTTTGCATCTCTCTCCCGCCATCTTTGCATCTCTCTCCCGCCATCTTTGCATCTCTCTCTCGCACTCTTCGCATCTCTCTCGCACTCTTCGCATCTCTCTCTCATCTCTCTCTCTCTCGCACTCTTCGCATCTCTCTCTCTCTCTCGCACTCTTCGCATCTCTCTCTCTCTCGCACTCTTCGCATCTCTCTCTCTCTCGCACTCTTCGCATCTCTCTCTCTCTCGCACTCTTCGCATCTCTCTCTCGCGCACTCTTCGCATCTCTCTCTCGCGCACTCTTCGCATCTCTCTCTCGCGCACTCTTCGCATCTCTCTCTCGCGCACTCTTCGCATCTCTCTCTCTCGCACACTTCGCATCTCTCTCTCTCGCACTCTTCGCATCTCTCTCTCTTCGCATCTCTCTCTCTTCGCATCTCTCTCTCTTCGCATCTCTCTCTCGCACTCTTCGCATCTCTCTCTCGCACTCTTAGCATCTCTTTCTCTCGCACTCTTCGCATCTCTCTCTCTTGCACTCTTCGCATCTCTCTCTGTGTGTGTGTGTGTGTGTGTGTGTGTGTGTGTGTGTGTGTGTGTGTGTGTGTGTGTAGCAACTGTTGTTTTTTTTATCAGTTTTTGAACCATTAAGCATTATCCAAGCAGGAGAACCTGTTTACATCAACAGTAAAAGTCTGACTGGCTCTCGAGTGGTGAGATTGTGAGGATGGGCGTCAGTAAGTGGCTGCGTCCTAAATTACACTCTATTCCCTATATAGTGCACTACTTATGACCAGAGCCCTATGTGCCCTGGTCAAAACTATTGCACTATGTGCACTATATGTAGGGAATATGATGCCATTTGGGACGCAGACAGTGAGTGAGGCCTACAGTATACCGTGTACATGGAGTGGAGTGCTTGTTATTGTTTTGGTTTTAATTGGTGGCTCATTAGCCCGGGAGTTTGCAAGGGACAGCACATTCACAGACACTAAGAGCGCCCACCCCTAGCACACTGCATCAAGGCTAAAGCCCACCAACACACATAATTGGCCAAATATTTGGTGTTGCCATACCGTCTGCGTCTAGCTAACTAAACCACCCGCATTGTAAATTACTTCCCTAGGGACATTTTGATTCTTGGATTGTTGATTTTTCTCTCTCTTTCTGTGTTGATGATGTCTCTCCAACAGACTCTTTCTCTTCCAGTTAGCCTTTTCGTAGAGAACGGGTGCCTACCCTCATCCTGGTTCCTCCCGGTTTCAATTGGGAGGGGATAATTCTTCCCATGCTCTCAGGCCATGCGTGTGTATATGTGTGTGTACACGTGTATGAGCTAGGCAGCAAGGATGAGAGGCTACCTTGGCTCTGTTCTCCTCAGCTGCTTGCCTTGAAACCTATCCTCTCTTCCCCCTCTTTCTTTTCTCTGCCAGTGTTGTGTTTGTTCTTTTACTAAGGTTGTCTGGCCAAGGATGCCTCTTTAATTTCCTCTGGGAGGAGACAAGGGGAGATGGATCCATGCTCCAAGGACAGGAGAGGATGGCTGGCAGGACAGGGGGCAGTGAGGGGGGGGGGCAGCCAACGGGGAAAGATGTTCAGTCCAAGGTGCTTGGATCTGTTGTTCCTCTGACTGGGGGATTTCTTAACGGAGCAGACAGAGGAACCGGAAAACACACACACACCACCCCCTTACCTTTCCGTCACCGATGAGCGGCGAGGAGAAGACATACTCAAGCTGGAGGGCGATCCCCACAGCCTGGTGACTGGGCAGCTTGAGCTCCAGACTGCTACGTAGAGCCAGGCTCTGACTAGGACTGGAGCTGCTGTAAAGATAGCACAAAGGGAGAAAGAGAGGGAGACATTAAAAGATAGAGGGAGAGAGAAAGAAAGAGAGATGAGGGAGAGAGAGAGAAAGGAGATTGATGTGACAAGGGTTGCAAGTGGACAAGTGATCCATGTGGCAGTCACCATACAGTACATGACAGCTTGTCTTGCTAACAGAATAAAAATAAAAATCACTCTACACCAGGTATTCAACCTGGGGTCCTCTAGGGGTTCTACAGAGGTACTGCAGGGGGTTCGCAAAAATATACAAAATAAAAACATGGAATTTGTATTTTATTAGAACGTTTTTATGAATATCGCTAGCAACAAGATTTAGAACACTTACTCATTCAAGGGTTTTTCTTTATTTTTACTATTTTCTACAAGAATCGATCAAGACAAGATGGACAAAGAGTGAATCACAATAGACACTGATACATTTTCTTAGAATAGCTTCTTGGCAGTCAGGGCTGTATGCAAACTGTGAATGTTAGATGACTAAGACAGGTGTCACATTAAACACAAAGTGCAAGGCACTTCTCTGTCTGTAAAGTCAGGCTATGTGCAGGAGGCATTTGAACATGGCGCTTGGGCTGGGCGATATGGCCCAAAAATCATATCTGGATTTTTTCAAACTTATTGGCGATTCATGATATACAGTACCAGTCAAAAGTTTGGACACACCTACTCATTCTAGAATTTTTCTTTATTTTTACTATTTTCTACATTGTAGAATAAAAGTGAAGACATCAAAACTATGAAATAACACGTATAGAATTATGTAGTAACCAAAAAGGTGTTAAACAAATCAAAATATATTTATATTTGAGATTCTTAAAATAGCCACCATTTGCCTTGATGACAGCTTTGCACACTTTGCATCCTCTCAACCAGCTTCATGAGGTAGTCACCTGGAATGCATTTCAATTAACTGGTCTGCCTTCTTAAAAGTTAATTTGTGGAATTTCTTTCCTTCTTAATGTGTTTGAGCCAATCGTTGTGTTGTGACAAGGTGGGGGGGGGGGGTTACAGAAGATGGTATTTTACTAAATAGGGCTAAGTCCATATAATGGCAAGAACAACTCAATAAAGCAAAGAGAAACGACAGTCCATCATTACTTTAACACATGAAGGTCAATCAACACGGAAAATGTCAAGAACTGAACGTTTCTTCAAGTACAGTCGCAAAAACCATCAAGCGCTATTATGAAACTGGCTCTCATGAGGACCGCCACAGGAAAGGAAGACACAGAGGTTCCTCTGCTTCACAGGATAAGTTCAATAGAGTTACCAGGCTCAGTAATTGCAACCCAAATAAATTATTTGCAGAGTTCAAGTAACAGACACATCTGAACATCAACTGTTCAGGGAAGACGGTGTGGATCAGACCTTCATGGTCGAATTGCTGCAAAGAAAGAATAGACTTGCTTGGGCCAAGAAACACGAGCAATGGACTTTAGACCGGTGGAAATTTGTCCTTTGGTCTGGAGTCCAAATTTGAGATTTTTGGCTCCAACCGCTGTGTCTTTGTGAGACGCGGTGTTGGTGAACGGATGATCTCCGCATGTTTATTTCCCACCGTGAAGCATGGAGGAGGAGGTATTATGGTGTGGGGGTGCTTTGCTGGTGACACTGTCTGTGATTTATTTAAAATTCAAGGCACACTCAACCAGCATGGCTACCACAGCATTCTGCAGCAATACGCCATCTTATCTGATTTGGGCTTATCATGTGTTTTTGAACAGGACAATGACCCAACGCACCTCCAGGCTGTGTAAGGGCTATTTGAACAAGGAGAGTGATGGAGTGCTGCATCAGATGACCTGGCCTCCAGAATCCCCCGACCTCAACCAAATTGAGATGGTTTAGGATGAGTAGGACCGCAGACGGAAGGAAAAGCAGGCAAGTGCTCAGCATATGTGGGAACTCCTTCAAGACTGTTGGAAAAACATTCCAGGTGAAGCTGGTTGAAAGAATGCCAAGAGTGTGCAAAGCTGTTATCAAGGCAAACGGGTGGCTATTTGAAGAATCTGAAATATAAAATATATTTTGATTTGTTGAACACTTTTTTGGTTACTTCATAGTTACTTCATAATTTTGATGTCTTCACTATTATTCTACAATGTAGAAAATAGTATAATAAAGAAAAACCCTTGAATGAGTAGGTGTTAACTTTTGACTGGTAGTGTACCTATAGTAGAAAGAAAGGATTATGTCAACCTTATTTCTCAACTCCTAATACTGAGCTAATTACGCTCACTGGAGTATCTGACATAGACTTTGAATAAGCAAAAGCAAGTACCAGTCGTGGCAAGTGTACTTGGAAATACATTTTTGCCAAAACACATCTATAACCTTTGTTTAACCAGCTAGACAGCTGCTATTAGCCAAAATGTGCTTGGAGTTACCATTCTAGCTAATAGGCTATGCTAGAGTTTACACTTCCTCTTCCAATTATAATGTGGGGAGGTCAAAATAATGAAAAATAATGAAAAGGGATCTACCAAAACTATAAATTTTTAAATTGTTCTTGCCATTATCATTCACCTGATGATAATACCAAGATGTGAAAATATTTTTTTTGCTAACATATAATGGGGCTCCCTGGATCGCCAGTTTGCCTGGGCGGGAGTCCTTAGAAAAGAAAAGGTTGAAGACCCCTATTTTACACACTAAATACAAAATCAGTCTTACTCCGGTCCAGCACCTCAAACTACAGAAAGGTATCCAAATTGCCCAAGAATCCACTACACAACAGTATTGTAACTATTCTGAGAGTAGTGGCACAGAAATAGCTGCAACAGTCACTTGTCAATTGAAAAGTTTCTATTTTATGTAGTTTGTTAAAATCATTAAGTCTTCTTTCAACCACTGCTAGAATCATCGTAAAAAAGAAAGTTAAATAACTAAAGCAATCATCGTTCAGACTGAAGGTCAAACAATGGCTCTACCAAAAGTAAACGATGGACTGTTCAACTGAACGTTGTGCCTACTTCCTTGCAATTGTTCTAGCAACTGTATTAAAAGGTACAGTGAAGTGGCGTAATTTCTTCTTAGAAAAGGAAAATCACTGCCGATGACAATGATGTTGAGCGGTGCCCACTCCACGCGCCATGTGTTACTGGCCCCATGTGAACCACGCATTCATATTATTTAGATTTTCATCATTCACAGTTTGCATACAGCCCTGACTGCCAGCATATTGACAAAGGTGAGGAAATGTTGTGAAGGTCAGCCGAGTTGCGCTACTCTCCGCAGGCAGAACCCCCCAGGAGACAGGAACAGGCGTTGCTTTGAACTGGGCCCACGAGCAGCCCTGTGTGTGTGTGAGCGTTGGCTTCTTTCTCGGCGAAACGACGACAACAAAAAAAATCTCCAGAATAATTAAGGCCTACGCTGTGCTATTCATAACAGCGCTTTCAAATTCTGTGTGACCAGCGGGGGGAACAAGAGATTTCTACCTACCTCTTTAAAAAAGGAACTAAAACACACAAACGGCAGTAGCGTCGGATAATGTATTGTGTCATTATGATTATTATGGTTTATTATGTACGGTGTGCAGCCCAAATGGCACCCTATTCCCTATAGAGTCCACTACTTTTCCACAGAGCCCTATGCGCCTTGGTCAAAAGTAGTGCACTATATATGGAATAGGGTGCCATTTGGGATGCATTCATGGAGGTGATAGAAACAGGAAGGCCACTTTATCTGATGAGGGGGGAGCATACTTGACACGCCCACATAGTTGCTATAAATGTGGCGGCATCAGACAAACAGCTTTATTATAAGCAATACGAGATTAATTGATGTTTAGTTTCCTTTTGTTGGGTAAATTGTGTGACACCACTCACAAATACCTACTTTGATTGTCACATGATGATCAAATTAGAATGGAATTAATTTTGTTCGATGTGCGTTCACTAATTCTAAACTAATAACTGAACCAACTCATGAAAGCTGATTTTAATATTGTGTCTTGCCATTTCTAATATGTTGGTATGTGGCCTTATACAAGCACACAGTCATACAAAGTAGTATGTGAGCATCTAAATCTTGATTGGTAATTTGTCTATTACTGTCTATCGATACAGTATATAGATCATTGGTCTAGAGATGAATCGTTGAATACGGTGTTTTGGTGCTCTGCACAAGGGTTGGTGATCAGTGATCTAAACAGTGTGTGTGTTGGTTTTTTCCCCTCTCATCTAATGTCAATCCAGAGTGTGACTCCATCAGCAGCACAACACTGTGGGTTCAGCACCACAAGGAGGCCACTATCACTATGTCAATGGCAGCAGGGTCACACTGATTAGTGCACACTGTAGCAAAACATTTTCCAACAAAAGACAAAAAGAACTGTGTTTCTTATTGGACAATTTCAATTAGTAGTCCCTTGCTGTTTCAGTATGTTCTCTTCCTTATAATGCCAAGTGAATAGGACCCAGGAAACCCATGCGCTTACAAATACATGAACAGAAAGTGTCAGAAACCCACGGTGTCGTAACAACCCTTGTTGT
Source organism: Salvelinus alpinus (assembly GCF_045679555.1). Taxonomy (NCBI): domain Eukaryota; kingdom Metazoa; phylum Chordata; class Actinopteri; order Salmoniformes; family Salmonidae; genus Salvelinus; species Salvelinus alpinus. The sequence goes on along the minus strand of NC_092102.1, from coordinate 25,763,099 downwards.
AGGGTTTGACGTGCTGAAGCCATCCGTCGGAAGCTGATTATGTGTGTTTTAGTGCTGATCAGAGTGGAAAAGGGTACGGAACCTATTGCTGACCTTGCATGATCAAACCCAGTTAACGGGGTTAATGTACCAAACCCTGCACTCAAGGATGTAGCCTACCGCTACCAGCCCAGTGAGGCTCCACTCCACTCACCAGTCTCTGGTCAGTGTGCCTTGTCGGGATGTGCCCCCTCTGGTACGTCCCCTGCTCCAATCGGTGGCCTCGGTTGTCTCCAGCACCACCACCTGGGGGCGCTCCAAGAAGCCCCAGCCGTTGTGGACCCCCACGTGGAGCCTCCGCTCCTGGATGACCACCACCGCTGAGCTCTCCGGACCCGAGTGTTTCTGCAGGAGAGAAGAACAGATCCAATCAGGATGTATTGAGCCAAGGTAGCTCCTCATCCTTGCTGCTTAGCCACACACGTGAGCAGACACACACCCACACACTTGGAGTGAGAAGATCTCTAATTGCATGTTGTATAGATAATGAATAAGATCTAGCATAGATGGGGATTTAAATGACACATACATCTGTCAGGTTGTACAGTTGAGGCCATTAAACTATAAAAGTTGGATACAACTAGGCTATAAAACATTGCTCACAGACAGTACAAATGTATTTTTAGGTCTACAGAACCCTCTCTACAGCATTCCTCCTGGCACCACCCCAGGACACTGTCACCGTCCCCGTGTGATGAAACATGACGAGACGTCACCCTCACAGCCCGACTTCTCAGCCCATCTCACAAAGTCTCACACACTCTGAGGTCTCACTGATTCTCCACTGATTGCTCTGCTCTGCTAGTACTTTGACTCTCCTCTCTGTCTGCTCATTTCATCTGCTGCTCAGCCCCTTAGTGGAGAAGGGGAAAGACGAGAGCCCCATACATGTTTAAAGTAGTGGACCCTTTGCATATAATAGGAGGAGAAAGCTGTGAAAATGGAAACGGCAAACAAAAAATAAGATGATTACACTGTGCACAAAGGCATACAATAGCATACATTTTTTAATTGCTTTCTTGCGGCCCTGTTACAGCGTATACATTATCATAATAATAGCAATGATTCATAGTAATGTTGTGATTACGCAAATTGTAACTAATTAATAAGCTAATAATTATTTCAAATCAAACATCTGGGGAACCATTGGTTCTTTTTTTGCATTTTGTTTTTCGCGAGCTCTAATAACGTGACAATCAATCACAGATAAACCGTCATTACAAGCTACCGTATGAAATGAAAAATGTAAATGCGAATGAAGAAGTCAATGTGTTTAACAAACAAGTCAATCAACGGGCGGATTGGTTGTCAGCTGTTTTGGGAGTTTGCGCTGCAGCGTGGCACTTGCAGCTGCTAAGTAACGCGGAGTGAGCAGTGAGCGAGATGATTGACTGTAAACTCTCTAACCCTGGGTTCTGGGCCTAACTGCTGTTCCTGTGTTACTGCCTGCCTCCCCAGCTTCTGCCTCCCTCTATCTTTCTCATTGCCTCTCTCTCTCTCTGCCTAAACTGTCTCCATATCCACCCACACCTTCCCAATCCAATTAGCATATCAATTGAGCATCGGTATTATATGCAGCTGCAGAGCGTGCAGCCCACGTATCCTCATCATTCTCTCCATCTTCCTCTCTCCACCTCTCTTACTCTCTCTATCCCCCCCTCTCTCTCTCTCCCTCTCTTCGGCGGCAACAGTAAACATCTCTCGAGTCCATCTCTCTCAAGTGGCCGGGGAAGATACAGTAGTTGGGGCTTGTTAATCCTCAATGGGGAAATTATGTTTAACATCTGAAACCTTCCCATTTAGATCCGTCAATGCCTTTCGAGGGTCTGCGATAAGATAGACCCGAGGCACAAACACTGGAAAGTTGTGAGATACACTACATGACCAAAAGTATGTGGAAACCTGCTCGTCGAACATCTGATTCCAAAATCATGGGCATTAATAAGGAGTTGGTCCCCCTGTTGCTGCTATAACAGCCTCCACTCTTCTGGGAATGCTTTCCACTAGATGTTGGAACATTGCTGTGGGGACTTGCTTCCATTCAGCCACAAGAGCATTAGTGAGGTCTGGCTGAAAGCACAAAAATTACTAGAATGTCATTTTATGCTGTAGCACTAAGGTTTCACTTCACTGGAACTAATGGACCTAGCCTGAACCATGAAAAACAACCCCAGACTATTATTCCTCCTCCGCCAAACTTTACAGTTTGGGCAGGTAGCGTTCTCCTGGCATCCGCCAAACCCAGATTAGTCCGTCGGACTGCCAGATGGTGAAGCGTGATTCATCACTCCAGAGAACGCGTTTCCACTGCAACAGAGGACAGACAATTTTCACTCACTACGCGCTTCAGCACTCGGCAGTCCCATTCTGTGAGCTTGTGTGGCCTACCACTTCGTGGCTGAGCCGCTGTTGCTCCTAGACATTTCCACTTCACAATAACAGCACTTACAGTTGACCAGGGCAGTTCTAGGAGGGCAGAAATATGCCGAACTGACTCGTTGGAAAGGTGGCATCCTATGACGGTGCCACGTTGAAAATCACTGAGCTCTTCATTAAGGCCATTCTACTGTCAATGTTAGTCTATGGATATTGAAGGGGTGTCCACATACTTTTGGCTATGTAGTGTATGTGGACACCCCTTCAATCTCCATAGACAAGCATTGGCAGTAGAATGGCCTTACTGAAGAGCTCCGTGAACGTGTAGGCCACACAAGCTCACAGAACGGGCCTGCCGATTTTTGAAGGCCGTTATTCTCATTGAAAATACTGAAGGCCGTTATTCTCATAGCTGAATATGCAATATTTTTGGTTATGGAAAGATACTTTTGGCTATGTAGTGTCTTTCCATAACCAAAAATATTGAATTTTCAGCTGTTTGAAGCTGGTGTACAATCCTGAAAGTAAAAGACGCAAATACGAAACTTAGTAACAGGAAGCATAGAACAGATCTACCGCTTCTTAGACTTGCTTTCAATGAGAATAACAGCCTTCAGCAATCGGCGGTCCCGTTCTGTGAGCTTGTGTGGCTTACACGGTCACCGCGCTCTTCAGTAAGGCCATTCTACTACCAATGCTTGTCTATGGAGATTGCATGGCTGTGCACTCGATTAAGGCAGCCGACCCCGTACCTCTCTGATTCAGAAGGGTTGGGTTAAATGCGGAAGACACATTTTGGTTGAACGCATTCAGTTGTGCAACTGACTAGGTATCCCCTTTCCCTGAATATACACTGGCTCACTGTGCCTAGCTCGGGCCTATGGGACAGCCACAGTATGAGACACAGAGGCAGTCATTTTCTGGGCCATTGCCTGTTAAAAATAAAACGCCCATAAAATGTTACATACGATTCTTCTACACCTAAATCTCATTTGTTTTTTGGCATTAAAAAGCTTTTTTTTTTTTAAAGCATATGAGCCTATTTTGTTAAACGGAGTGGCTGCAGTTCCGGATTCTCTGGAAAACCGATTTGCCGTGGCTAAAGATACTGAGATTTGTATTTTTTGATATAGCTGGTGCCCACCTCCACTGCCTACGTAGCTGCTGCTCTGTGCTCCGCTGCTGCTTCCCCCTCCTTGAAAGGCGATGAACGCCTTTGTCTGGTGCAGCCTACAAACTTCATGTTGTACACAAAGTCCATGTTCTAACTAACTACGGCATTCCATGCTTCAGTAGGCTATTAAGCATAAGTGCGATTTCATGTTCTTATTCTCAGGAGAGGAGTTAGGCTACATGCAGCTATTTACATGTTGTACACAAAACATGATTAATTTCCCCCCCCAATGCAAAACTCAAGTCGTGAATTACATGCACCCATCTAGGCAGCATATCAAACAAGAGCAAGACACAGACACGCAGTCTAATTAGCAATTGAAAATGTATTTTTTCTTTGCAAACATTGGCTATGCAGAAGGCAGACAGGCAGTCAAAGTAGTAGTGTTATTCATCAGCGTCTCTGGCTAGTGGCTACGATATGGCAGCTACTACAAAAATCTGCCAACATCATCACACAAAACGCAGATTGTTTTTGCTCCAGTGCAATGTGTAGGGACTGCATCCTGCTTGTGCAACTGCAATATCCATTACAACAGATAGAGAAGGCTTTAGCCTTCATAATGGCCTTGAATGTTTAGCTGTGCAGAAAAATTAAGCAGACATAGGCTGGGTTCGAAAGCATCAAAACTGTGATGTATCATGGGTAAATTGTGGCTGACTGACTGATCTACAAATAATCTTTATTTTTGATGCAAGGTGATTTGTAGATCAGTCAGCCTCGACTCGCCTTTAAAGTCGGCTGCAATGTTGAACGTGTCCACAGGCTACATCATGGTTCAGAAGAGGGTAAGTAAAGAGAGAAACGTGAAGAGAGGTGGAGTGTGAACAGCAGCGACGTAGAAAAAAATGTGTGCCTAAAACAACCCGTGGAGAAAAAAGATTCCAGAGGGGTGGGGTGAGGGTGAAAACTCTGTATTCACAGCCACGGCCTTTGTTAAAACAACAGGCCCCATCCTCTAAATATCCATAACCTTTTTCAGTCAAATACAATTACCAACAGTCCTCATCACAAACATAGCATACAGTTCGAGTATGACAACCATGACAAGAAAATAATGCTGAGATACAAACAAAACAGCCGTCATTCTAATTACAATTCATATTCTATCTATGCTGGAGGCACCTCAACACTGTGATGATTTTTTTAAATCATTGCCTCTAAGTTCCTTCTGACAACAGAGTGGCGGCTAGCAGTATAAGTGTTACAAGAACCCCACAAATGATTGCTTTCAGCTACATTTAGATTACAATTATGATTATGCCTTCTCTGGAATCTATCTGTTCGCTCACTCTTTCAACATCTCCAGTGTGAGGAGATGACAGGAGATGGCACTGTTTTATCTAGGACAGGACTGTAATGAAGTGATTGAGGGAGAGAGAGTGCAGTCTGAAGCTTCTAACAGGCAACATCTGTTAAAACCCATCCCCTCTCTGTCGCTCCTTCCACACGCACCCTTCTCTCATATCTGTCTATCCCCCTCTCTCACTCCATCTGACACGCTTTCTTTCTCCTATATCCCTTCCTCCCTCCAACTCTGTCTATCCTCTGGCTGCTGCCATCACAGATTTGTTTGGCGATCCTAAAATGTCAATATTTTAAAGCTAAGAAGCTTACAGGGAACAATTAAATGGTCCCTAAGTTAAATGATACTCCATTTCCTCTGTCACAAAAGAGGGGAGTCGTCCGAGTGATGAGCGCGTAGCGTGGAGCACAGGCAATCCAGAGCTCAGGACACCCTGCAGCTCCTCTCGCTCTCTCCCCACTAGACCGCTTTTATGTATCATCTGTAAAAAATGGATCATCATGATGATGTAACCCGTGACACTTTGCTTCATGAAAGTCCAATATCTTGAAAATATTACTGCTGACATGTGACTTTATCAACAGTGGACTAATGAAAAAAGTTAATTTCCACTTTAACTGGCCAGCCACGGAAGATGTCCATGGGTCTCTATCGCTCGCTCTCTGAGAGTCACCATCCTTTGTTAACAGTGGTGGTAGAAATTGTGACCCGGTCTCATCATGCTACCGTGCGTGCATACAGCGTGGTAGACTAGTCGTAGACACCTGAGCACAGTGGACCAAGACGCTGTGACAGCGCAAATGTCTTAGTTATTTAAACTACCAGAATTACAGTTTGTTTAAAAAAAGAGAGAGTCTCATTTGCGCATATTAGGAGGCAATTTATTGCCATGCTTTGTTAACAGTGTAAACAAAGTTGTTGGTTGCTAGAGAGTAGGGTTGTTGTTGTTTTTAGCTTCCAATTAGTGCAGTAGCCCAGTGTGGGAGTTGTTCACAGAAACCAGAACATTCTGTTCAGTCAGGAGTTCAGACGAGGAGAAAATTAACTCTTCTACATTCCAGCTTTTTCAATGGCTGTGTACGTCTGTTATGTCGTGTCAAGAGTAAGAAAATGATGCCTTAATAGACATGGCCTTGGGGGCCACGAGAATAAATGCTTTTTCTCTGCAAAATACATAGGTTCTTAATGCTCCTTAGAAATCAGCGAGAGAAATAAACCCCCTCCTACAAGTCAAAGATAACTATATTAGAATAAGATATCTTATCTCTTCACAGGGGAAAAAAGGAAAGAAAGTGCAAGCTATACATTCATGCTGAGTGCTGTAGTGGTGCACATGAAGGTAACACCTCAGACCAACCTTGGGATGAGGCTTGAGACATATTAGCACTTTGCTTTCTTTCTCAGGGTTTCAATGTTTACATTTCGATTACAATTAAAAACAAATCCAGGATTTGAACATACATCTCGAATATTACTAGCCTGTTTCAACCCGGCATTTAAAAGGAGACCAAGGCGTTATCTCTGTTACTTATCGCCAGTGCAGAATCTTGTTGATTCAAATGTGTACAATGTACTCGCTTGGCAAAAATTGAAATATTTGGTAAGCAAAATGTACTTTTACAGAAAGAACTGTCAGTTGAATAACATGGAACTGACTAGAAAGTAAGGTAATTTAAACAAGGGAGAGAGCAGGCAGTGTGCAGAGTCTTGTGCTGTTCATTTTGAAGAAATTAAATGGGATCTTTAAGGAGAATAAATTGGTTTTTGAAGGTTATTTGTGTTCTGATGCTGCAGATGAAATAAGTGTGCAAGTTATTTGATTGGTTGAGTTGGGGGTTTTAGTCAGTCAGACAGAATGAGACTATAAAGTAGGACCGGAGTCTGGAGTACAGAGGATTTAATAACATGACATAATACCAGTCGTAACCATTCATACACACTTATGTCACCCCTAAATCATGTCTTTATGTTTTGGCACAGAGATGAACTTGATGTCAAGTGCAAAATTCAGCAAATACAAACTGTGATTAATATCAAACTGTGATTAATATCAAAGTTCAGCAAGCTGCAATGTATAGTGTTATAACACTATGAAGGCATGTGACATAACGAGTTGGGCTGAAAAGGCTGAGTCAACCCTGAATAAAATCCATATAAGAGCAATCTCAATAAGGGGTTAAGTCTCAGAGCATTCATCTGAAGAATGAAACAACTAAATTAATCTGAAATGTAAAATCAGCTAAATAATTTAATTGCTCCAGGGACTCAAAGGCTAATTATTTTAAAAATGTTTTATTTTTACACTAATCTTAAAGATATGAGAATCTCTGTCATTGCCGTGTGCATATATAAACGCATGCTAGCATGTGCTAGCATGTTCTAGCATGTGCTAGCATGTATGTGTCTGTGAGCATGCTATCATGGGTGTTTGTGCTAGTGTGTGTGTGTGCGAGCATGTTAGCATGTTTGTGTATGCGCATGCTAGCTTGTGCGCACGTATGCTAGCATGTTTGTATGTGAGCGCAAAACATGCTACCATATATGTGTGTCTGTGTGGCGGTGGAGGGAGATGCCCACGCTGTGGACGTTAGCTTCCTCACACCGAGGTGAGTCATCCTTCCCAGGAAACACAGTTGAACCATCATTAGCATGCTGTTGTCATCCGCCCACTCCTCTGCTCCTTAACACATTTTAACTGGCATATCGCTTCTGCTGATGAATCGCATTGCCCTCCTGGTAAAAACGCAGCCCACGATTCACTACCAGAAAATATTGAGTCACAAGTCGACCAATATAGCCAGCTTATAAAATTAGCCCACTTTTTTGTTGCTACCCTTTTCACCAGAGTATACTGCTTTAGTTAGGGTGGTTGGGGTTTCAGGAGGTACCCTATTCCCTGATTTAGTGCACTACTTTTGACCAGAGCCCATAGGGTTAAAGGTCACTTGAGATGGACAGCATTGAGTGTTCCCTGACGTTTCAAACAAACGACTCAACTTGACTAGACACTAAAATCACTGGCAGGAGAACATATTAACATAAGGAAATCTTTTAGGAGGTGGTAATGCCTATTGATCACACTCCTGGCCAGGAGGGTTCGGTCAATGGCGCCCACTCACGCCGCTTCCCTGATGCTCATTTGTTTTGACTGCTAAAGTGAGACAACACGCGCTTGAAGATGATTAAAAAGAGCCGGGTCCCAGACTGTCCCACATAGGTTCAGATGCCATTATAGATTTGAGTATTCTGCATTATAGTTGTTGATACAGAATGCTGAATCTGGACACCTGCTAACCTCAGCTCATTATTAGAAGGTTATTAGAAGGTTCAGATGTTTCCTAGAACACTCAGGTCTTCCCTTTGCATGTCTTTTTTTCCTCCATTGCTCATGTTGTGTAAAACAAATACCCTTCGGTGCAATAAAGGTTTCAATAATCATAATCATCATAGAACCCAGAGGAAGGAAGAGCTATCATAATGAAATAATAAACAGAACGTTCATGAAATAATAAACAGAACGTTCAGAGACTTTGTATGGGGGTGGCAGGTAGCCTAGCCATTAGAGACGCGGGCCAGCAAAGGGAGGGATCGTCGGTTTGAATCCCAGCTCCGACTGAAAAAATCTGGTGCGGAGTGAGCTGGCAAACGGAGAGTTTTGAGGGTATCATTCACTGCCCTTGAGTAAGGCACTTGCTACAATTGCTCTGGGGGCGCGGCACTGTGGCTGACCAATTACTTCAAACCGCTACGGTGTGTGTGTGTGTGTGTGTGTGTGTCTCAGGTGTTTGGGTTGTGAGCATGAAGATAAGTTTCTGTTCTCTGTAAGTTAATGGGCAATAAGGTATTCTTCTTATTGAATTTTTGGGGGGAGTAATATTTTAGTTATTCTTCTAGAGAGAGATAGCGAGGGGAGATAGGCTTTATAAACGTCCAATACAGACAGGCCTACTGTATTCAATCACACTGCTCGTTCTATAATCTGATTTGGAAGTTGTAATGATTAAGGATAGCAGGAGTCAGTTGGCATATGTAGAGGTGTACCGTACCCTAACCCGTCCAAGCATTCTCACACGGCAGAAAAAGAAAACGTTTCTGAATGACGTTTTCCTTTTGGGCTCTTTCTTTGGCACATAAACAGCAGGGGCAGTCCTACTTTGAGCGTGTTTCCTTTTATTCTGGAAATGAAAAACTTTATTGAGTTTTTGCTTTGCTTCTCGCAATTGATGAGATTTGCCTAGGGGCATGCAGTTTTGCCTGCGGCACGGTGTTTGTCCTCTTGCTTCTTTTTTCTTCCGCTCCCATTTCGGTCCTTTGATCGCTCGCCAAGACATTGGATACAAACATCATGGGTCCTGACTGAGACAATGGGCCTGGCCTGATTTACTGTTCTAGGTCTAGGAGCTCTGCTGGCTGTGAAAGCATCTAGGGGTAGATTAGACAAATACAGTTTAAGTGTCCCCAAGCCTAGGGCCTATGTTCAGGAGGACCAAATAAAGAGAACACTTTGATCGACTCTCTACCCTACCTTATCACAGAGGGTTGTAAGAGCCACCGAGTTCTATGGATTCCGGATGGCTCAAGCTGCAGAATGTAAAGACAAAATAGCCTGTCAACATAGCAGTTAGGCAAGTGTTGGCATTCTAATTGCACTACAACAAAGCCATGACATCTACAGTAGCTACAGAAAACCTAAAAAACAGATCCACAATGCCTTTATACTGTATGCCAAGTGAAAATGTGCATTTTCAATGTTGTTTTGCTCTCAATACAATGTATTTAAGAACTGTAAAGGGAGACATTTTGGAAAGAGAAAACAAAGACTCTCTCTTCCTTCACATCCACCGTTCTCCATTTGTGCTTTAGTCTGCCTTTTACTGAGCACTTGAGGCTGATGTAGCAGGTACGGTGTCAGCATCACCTCCCAGATAGCTGGATGATCACAATCTAGCACAAGGAGTCGCACTTCTCAAAAAGGTCACACACCCGTACATACATTCGCACACAGGTATGTACGCGCACAATCGCTAATTAAAGTCTGCCGTCACCCTCGATGCTGCATGTATTAGCACCTTCCTCAAGATGAGGTGCCGAGAGAGGCGTCAGCCCCACTGAAGTTTCACAATAGAACACATACTGAAGTCAATCTGACTGTTTTAACAAAATCCACATTACCCAGTTATGAAGACCAACAAAGGAACAAAAAGTTGTCAATGCTGAGGGAGATAATTAGTTTCTATAAAAGTGATTAATTTCATCACACCTGTCTTCCTAACTCACAAAAGGCAAAAGGAAGTATTTTTGTCCAACAGCCTTTCATTTGAGCCGTTGTGCCTCTTCTACTCTACCGGAGATGTGTTTCTCATAGTTTCATTTCAAAGTGAGCTAGGCCCAGCATGTGTAGCTTGGTAGACACCAGATTATTTTTCAACAAGACATGGTACTGTAGATAATCATGTTAAAAAAGGCTACCCCGGAGCCGCCCAAATCCCAATTGTCCAATCAATCTGGATATGCACGCTCACCTGTCCAATGACATCCTTGTTAGTGTCCTTCGAGCGACAACAATAGTTAGTTTGCTTCGTATGAGACACTAATGAGAAATCCATGTACCAGTGGGTCTTTTGTTATGAGTTGTTCTGTACAGTGCAGATTGGTGCATTGACTAGCATAAAGCACTTATAAAAAAACCTGAGAGAAATGTCAGAACTGATCAATGTATGAGTACATGAATAGCAGAGCAAAATACAGGCCTGCTAGCTTTGATTTTTAATCTCCCTCACTGTATTCAAGTTCACAGGTTCAAACTGTACTGACGGAACACTTTCTTTATGAAGTGGAAAAGCTTCAGGTAAAATGTCGCTTTAAATCTACTTAGAAGGTTACAGCCAGGTTATGCTCACCAAAGATGAACATATCGATACACTATCTTTTGTAATCCTTAACGGACATACATTCTACTAAACTGTCATTTCAGTGTGCGCACCAATGACAATGTCTGCCTGTGTCAGAGTTATGTGTGAAGGAAGATGACAGATTGAATGACCACCTATCAAACACATATCTTTAGAAGGTTTATGCCAAAATTGCCAATTTGCAAATAAATGCAAATAATACAGCACCAAAAGGCCAACGTTCTGAACAATCCAAAGTTCATGACACTATATTGCTCAGAGGGTGTACTCCAAAACCTGACGCACACTAGCACAGCCTCTAATGGCCAATATACTACAGTGAAGCCCTTTATAAAACATAACGGTGAGACGTGCCTTATCAAAACTGCACGTGGCTCAATACTGCTCCATCAGGAGGGAACAACAGCGGGGGAAGAGGCCGTGCTGAACACTGGGACAGAGATAAAGGGGACTGACAGCATCATGATATCAATTTATCAATTTTCTGCCGCACGTCACTTAAGATAGAGCAGATAGATAAATAGGACCGACACAACTGCACTGCGCACAGAATAGCGAGCGCATGGCTGCACCTGTCAAACATGGTTACGTCTCCTTAGACGAAGAGAATAGACAGGCCCTGATTTACTTTTGGTAAAAAAGGACTGTGTTTGTGACAAGTTTTCAAGGGCAAAAATTTAAGGAAGGTAATTGGCAATCCGTGTTTTGTATTGAGTGAGAAATGCCTCTTGCATGTGTGTAGATCTTTGTTTTGGTCGCACTGTGTGATGCGTTGTCATCTACTTCTACACGTGGCTGCAGACGCGTTACATAGAAACAACTAGTTCTTGCAAAGATGCTGGGAAATGCTAGATGTGCGGCAGCTAAGAACCTTCTCACACAGTACAAAAAATGTACATATCTTTCTATGTTTTATCAAATTTTTGTAGAACCACCTGCAACTGGACACAGACATTTATAATAGGCCAGGATGATACCAGTATCGCGATACTCGTTAGTATCGTGGCAAGGAAATAAAACACAAAGCGGATTTAACTTCTTTAGGAAAACAGTGAACCTTAGTTCCTTTTTTATGTCTCTATTTTGGTTTGGTCAGGGCGTGAGTTGGGCTGGGCATTCTATGTTTTGTGTTCTATGTTTTCTATTTCTGTGTGTTTGGCCGGGTGTGGTTCTCAATCAGAGGCAGCTGTCTATCGTTGTCTCTGATTGAGAACCTTACTTAGGTAGCCTTTTCCCACCTGTGTTTTGTGGGTAGTTGTTTTCTGTCTTTGTGTCTGTACCAGACAGGACTGTTTCGCTTTCGTTCTCCTATTTGTTGTTTTTGTTCGATTTGTTTTTTTGGATTAAATCATGAACACTTTAAACGCTGCACCTTGGTCCACTCTTCCTTCAGCCCACGAGAAACGTGACAGAAACAAACCTCGTTATGTTGTCATCCAGTCACATGTATTTATTTTCCAAGATATAGCACACAATATTTTACATACAGCAGGTTTTTAAAGGACCAAAGTATGGTCCTGCTTCGTGTTTTCATTTTTGCCATGGAAAAAATATTGCGAAACTGGCATCGTCACAGCCGCAATTTATAAGATACCTTTTTCTCCGAATCAAGAAGGAATACAGTACTGCAAAGAGCAGGTTAGTAGAATCTGTAGCTAGGATCTGAAAATATTCTGTTTGGAGGAATGGTCTAAGATCCCTCCCAACATCCAATCTCATAAAACAATTTTGAAAAAGGCCCAGTGTCGTTATCCTCGTAAGGGGAGGGTGCTAGAGTATTGAAAACAGGAGTGCCAATAATTTTGACCCCCATCTGTTTTGCATTTATTTTTATTACTTGTTAAATAAAATCTCTCTGAGCAAAATAAAATAACTTCACCATTTTTTGGAACATACAGAATAGCTCAGTATTTGTATTTATTTTATACACAGTCTTTTTTCCTCATCTCTATCAACGCTGCCAATAATTATGGACCCCACAGTACGTCAGAAAAACTAATAATTATTGTAAACGATCACAACAAACGGTGCCCCATGTGAGTAGCATCATTTCCACTCGGATCACGTAAAATGGTTCTTACCGTGTTGTGGCAGTCCATGCTGACATGCTGCAGCAGCTGGCTCTCAAACTTCTCCAGGGAGGGATGCAGAGAGATGGACAGCCTGTCCAGGAAGCAGGTGAGGCTCTTCACCATGTGGGGCTTCAACAGGGAATCTCCTAGAGGCAAAGTACAGGTAACTGCCAAAATAAAGGAAACACCAACATAAATAGGGCATTGGGCCTTGGCATAGATTCTACAAGTGTCTGGAACTCTATTGGAGGGATGCGACACCATTCTTCCATAATTTTGTGTTTTGTTAATGGTGGTGGAAAATGCTGTCTCAGGCACCGCTCTAGGGCAGCCCAGCCCCTAAAGTGACTCTTTACACTATATAGGTTTTGTCTTCTCAGGAATTCAGCCTTCTCTGTGATGCTCTCCACATCCTGTCACACCTCTGTGAAGTTTCTGTTGTCTTTACATCCTGTAGGTCTGATATCTGATTGGAAGTTCACTTTTACAGTAATACTATTGGCCAACAACTCCCGAGTTGGAATCCAAACAGCTCTGATGTTATGAAAGGGACTTCATTGTCTCTTCTCTATATTTTTGACATGCTGTGGTGAGATACACTCTCAATCTTCCTCCCTCTCTCCCCCCAGAGCTATGGGCCATTGGTCTTGCTATGGTCTCTCTCTCTCTCTCTCCACCCAGAGCTATATGGGCCATTGGTCATGCTATGGTCTCTCTCTCTCTCTCCACCCAGAGCTATATGGGCCATTGGTCATGCTATGGTCTCTCTCTCTCTCCCCCCAGAGCTATATGGGCCATTGGTCATGCTATGGTCTCTCTCTCCCTCTCCCCCCAGAGCTATATGGGCCATTGGTCATGCTATGGTCTCTCTCTCTCTCCCCCCAGAGCTATATGGGCCATTGGTCATGCTATGGTCTCTCTCTCTCTCCCCCCAAAGCTATATGGGCCATTGCTCATGCTATGGTTTCTTTCTCTCTCTCTCTCGCTCACTGATCATGCCTAGACTAATGCTTGTTAATGCCTTGTAACTTAAGCTTTATGCTTTGTATAATGTAATCATTCATTCATTCTAAAATATTATTAAATCTATTTGACTAAGTATTCCATTCTCAGACCCTTCTTGACATCCCTATTACCATAACTCAACTATAGTTACTTGCATATTGCTAAAACATCTTTATGGAGTCCGATAAACATTAGAATAGACTTTGTCATATTAATACATAGTCTTATTATAGGTCACATGAGGTATATACTGTATATAATATAGCCTATATGATAAATATTACTTCAATACACACACACACACACCATTTAAAAAGGCAATGCAGCCCCTATTTCAACGTAATTCCTGTTCTAGAGCAGCGATGCTCGTTTAGGTTTCACCTCCAAAAAATTACGAATTGGGATTGGGGAGGAGTTATAGATATCTTTGACCGAAGTCCCCACTTAGGGGATGCACTGTTGAGCACTACATCCCGAGGGGTCAGTGCTGATTGTACAGAGATTGTGACAGCTGGTTAAATGGCGTCCCTTGACAAGGCAAGAACAAGATGTATGTCAGGAGAAGTGCAGTATTATCAAAAGGAGAGTTATACTTGGAATATGGAGGAGGAATGCAGGGGAAAAGAGGCAGGAGGTCGTCAAAGAAAGAGAGGGAGGAATTACAGGGAGCTTGAGTCAGTGAAAAATGGCAGGGGAAAAAGGAGATGGTTTGTTAAAGAAGAATGGTAGAAAGTGTAAGGAGAGTGAGCTGAAAACAGGAGGAGAAATGGAAGTGAATGAGGTCAAAGTATAGGAGGTGGTAGGTGTGTTGAAGTTCCTGGAGCCCGAGGCTTGCACCAAGGGTCAGGATAAATGTGAGTCTGACAGTAGGAGGGAGTTAAGAAAGTAGAGGAATATGTGTCAAGGGGGAGGGATCCTGAGAGGAGTGGTTTGAGTAGTAGATCTGTACCAGTACAGAGGGGTAGGCCAACAAGTGATTATATGTTTCAGAGAGATTGGAATTTTGCATTTATAGTAATGGTTATCAACGGTCCTGCAGGGATGGAACGTAAGTCACAGAAAATAGAGGTTGTGGTGGCAGCTGCAGAGGTATTTGGGTGTGCGAGACTTGACATCAGAAAAGTTACACGGTGTGTTAAGTGGTGGTGTCCCATCCTTTCAGGCTGTTGGCCTGAAGTAGGACTAAATAGATTGAAATAGTGGAGTAGGGTGAGTGTAGTAGATGGTAGGGTATTTGTAAAAAAAAAATAAGAAAAAAATTAAGCAAAGTATAAGGGAGTTATACTCCAGTCTAGTAGGTGGCAGTAATGCAACATTTATTGGATGCAAACCGCTGTTTAACCTCAAAGAATGGATTGGAAAGGAACGTCGAGGGATTTCCACGTGGAGTGGAGAAACATCAACAATTAGGGCATTAACTTTTACTGCCTCAGAAACCCGGATCCGGGAGCACCCCCCACCCCCCCCCCCCCCCACTGACTAGCATAGCTAGCATAGCGTCACAAGTAAATTGTAGCATCTAAATATCATTAAATCACAAGTCCAAGACACCAGATGAAAGATACACTTCTTGTGAATCTAGCCACCATTTCTGATTTTTAAAATGTTTTACAGGGAAGACACAATATGTAAATCTATTAGCTAACCACGTTAGCAAAAGACACCATTTTTTTTACTCCACTATTTTTCCACTCCATCACTAGCTATCACCAATTCGACCAAATAAAGAAATAAATAGCCACTAACCAAGAAAAAACCTCATCAGATGACAGTCTGATAACATATTTATTGTATAGCATAGGTTTTGTTAGAAAAATGTGCATATTTCAGGTATAAATCATAGTTTGCCATTGCAGCCACCATCACAAATCTCCCCAAAGCGACTAGAATTACTACAGAGAGCAACGTGTATTACCAATTTACTCATCATAAAACATTTCATAAAAATAGACAAAGCATAGCAATGGAAAGACACAGATCTTGTGAATTCAGACAATATTTCAGATTTTCTAAGCGTTTTACAGCGAAAACACAATAAATCGTTATATTAGCATACCACATGTGCAAACGTTACCCCAGCATGAATTCAAGGCAACGGGAGCGATAACGTTATCATCACCAAAATATATTAATTTTTTCACTAACCTTCTCAGAATTCTTCCGATGACACTCCTGTAACATCATATTACCACATACATATAGAGTTTGTTCGAAAATGTGCATATTTAGCCACAAAAAAACGTGGTTATACAATGAGAATAGTAGCAAAACTGGCCCGAAAATGTCGGGCGCCATCTTTGAGAGTGATCTAGTCTAATCGATAACTAATCATAAACTTGACTAAAAAATACAGGGTTGACAGGAATCGAAAGACAAATTAGTTCTTAATGCAATCGCTGAATTACATTTCTAAAATTATCCTTACTGTGCAATACCGGGTCCGCCAAAGCGAAGCTACACAAAACAAAATGCCGATATATGCGTTTAACATTTTTCAACAGAACAGCGATTTATCATCATAAATAGTTCTTACTATGAGCTGTTCTTCCATCAGAATCTTGGGCAATGTATCCTTTCTCCGGTCTAATCGTCTTTTGGTCGAAAGATGTCCTCTTGTCCCGTCGAAATGGCCACTAACGTTCGGTATGTACAGGATAAGTGCCCAGCTCATGGAAGGACGTCACAAATAAATGCCTCAAAATCGCACTAAACGGATATAAATTGCTATAAAACGGTTTAAATTAACTACTTTATGATGTTTTTAACACCTATAACGGGTAAAAACATGACCGGCGATATATTACTGGCTAAACCAAGGCTTGGAAAGAGGCCAGTCCGACGTCCATTGTGCGTCGAGCGCAGGGACCGAAAGAAAGCTCCTTCCGGTCTTTGGTGTTTTATACAGGCCCTGATTGCGCAATCGACTCCATTCAAATTGTCACCACTTACTGACATCTAGAGGAAGGCGTAGGCAGTGTTTGTATCCTCATAGCATTCACAGGGACATTAAAACTGACCTGGGACCAGAGGCCAAGATTTCTGAAATCTCACTCCCTGTCAGGAAAAGTTCTGTAGAATGAGTTCTGTTCCACTCAGAGACATAATTCCAACGGTTATAGAAACTAGAGAGTGTTTTCTATCCAATAATAACAATAATATGCATATTGTACGAGCAAGAATTGAGTACTAGGCAGTTTAATTTGGCAATGTCAAAAAAAAAAAAGTGCTAACAGCTCCCCCTATTGACAAAAGGTTTTAACAGCTGTGTTTTACAGTAGTTGTGTAGCCTACCGGAGTGGACGCAACTCACATCCAACTGCTGATTGGGGTTTTCAATCATTCCGATTTTATTTAGATTGCTCAGGATCACCATAATAAATAGTTTTGCTTTAACTTGTCAGTGTATTTGGTCATTTTTACATGAACTGTGTAATTTAATAAAGGACAGAAATATTTATTGCGAGCAGTGCATGGTCGCATTCACTGGTCAGAGCAGGAGAAGCGCGCCATGAAATTCCAAACGGTCTAAACCATTGGCTTTTGAGACTAGATTACAAATCCAAAGCTGCATTACATTAATTGTCTAAATGCCATGCTACTTTCTAAAGATAAATATTGACATAGTACTAGCTAAAAACATTTATCTACAAAAACGACAAGTTAATCAGTGGGTGATGGTGATTTCAGATAGAAATTGCCCCCACCCATGATAGTGGGTGGTAGATGCTCTGTCTGCCCTTTTGGTTCAGCTCAGGTGCACACATGCACAAATATGGCCACTCAGTTTAGAGAAGTAATTTCAGACTGATCCAGCTTAGAGGGCCATCCCATCATCAGCATATATTCATTTAAAATGACAAATGTTTTCATGCAAAACATTTGCGGATCGAATCATATCACATCAATTCGTACCCTTAAACTGAATCGCACCGAATCGTTTCAAACTAAAACATACCGTTCCTGTATCGGAACCCATGTATCTAGATGCGTATCGAATCGTTCATGAAAGGAGAGATGCACATCCCTAATGGATAACTATTGAAAAGTTTAGAGACATGCGTTGTTCTACATTGTAATGGACACGGTGCAACCTTTGGTAGTTAGGCTGTTGGCAGGCCTCAGCTGCAGTACAGCAAAGTGAAATCCGCCCATGCTCATGGTTCTCACAGGGGAAGTGAAATGATAGGCTGCAATGACTTTGCTCATGACATGTAACAACACCGAGAGCATCGGACACGAAACACCAATACAAATGTAACAACAGCTAAACAAAATAGATAAACAAGTTCCTTGAATTTTCTTTTGCTGGTGCCTTTTCATTATAGGACGGACACTTGTGGTTTCAAGCGGCACCAATCAAAGTAGTGCAGCGTCAAAACCACATATCTTGGGGTGATATTAGTTTGCACCCTTTATTTTAATTTGCTCCATGGCTCAGGCGGCCAATTCGACCCAAGGCTGTTTGTCTCAGCTCAGTTGCGGAGTGGAAGAACTCTGCAGCTGTTTCTGAATAATAAACAATGCCATGCTGGTGAGTGGTAACATTCAAATAAAATCCAGCAATGAAACCAAACGTTGTCTCAAAGGGAAACACACATCATTGACACAGATACCCATGAATATCCCACTTCGGATTTCCCACTTCAAACTCAAATATATACTTTGACAAAAAAAGTGACTTATTGACTTAAATCATTGTGCGACAAAAATGGTAAAGCTCCAGGCATTGTCTTTCAGTTAAAAAAAGGAATTTCTGCTGGTACTTTAAACCTCCTATGCTCCTTTGAGTCCCCTCTTTCAAAGTCACTGAGATCTCATGGTAGCCAACATAATGGACAACTCAGCATTTTTATACATGACCCAAAGTATGATGGGATGTTAATTGCTTAATTAACTCAGAAACCACACCTGTTTGGAAGCACCTGCTTTCAATATTTTCAATGGACACTTATATCCCTCACTAGCTTTAAGCACCAGCTGTCAGAGCAGCTCACAGATTACTGCACCTGTACATAGCCCTATATCTATAATTTAGCCCAAACAACTACCTCTTCCCCTACAGTATTTATTTATGTATAAATTTTGCTCCTTTGCACCCCATTATTTCTATTTCACACATTCTTCCACTGCAAATCTACCATTTGTGTTTTACTTGCTATATTGTATTTACCTCGCCACCATGGCCTTTTTTTATCCTTTACCTCCCTTATCTCACCTCATTTGCTCACATTGTATATAGACTTTTTTTTCTACTGTATTATTGACTGTATGTTTTGTTTATTCCATGTGTAACTCTGTGTTGTTGTATGTGTCGAATTGCTATGCTTTATCTTGGCCAGGTCGCAGTTGCAAATGAGAACTTGTTCTCAACTAGCCTACCTGGTTAAATAAAGGTGAAATATAAATGTATTTAAAAAAATATATATATATAACTCAAGTGTTTCCCTTTATTTTGGCAGTTAACTGTAGCTACATGGAATCAAGTGTAACAGTGACTCTCCATTTTAATTTGTTTTAATCATGTTTAATGAAGTTCCTGTTAGCCAGAGCTGACTTTATGTACAATTAAGTCTGTGTCGGTCCTCATACTCATGTTCACAAAATGGATGTTTGGGGTATATTTGAAACTTCTTTGTTTTCGGTTTGAAGGACTCCAATGCTAGGATATCTGCACTGTTGAACTGGTACACAAACAGTACATCTCATTGATAAGACAGAGCATGCCCTGATGTCCTATGTGTAAAGTATACAGTCGTGGCCAAAGGTTTTGAGAATGACACAATATTAATTTTCACAAAGTTTGCTGCTTCAGTGTCTTTAGATATTTTTGTCAGATGTTACTATGGAATACTGAAGTATAATTACAAGCATTTCATAAGTGTCAAATGCTTTTATTGACATCTACATGAAGTTGATGCAAAGAGTCAATATTTGCAGTGTTGACCCTTCTTTTTCAAGACCTCTGCAATCTGCCCTGGCATGCTGTCAAGTAACTTCTGGGCCACATCCTGACTGATGGCAGCCCATTCTTGCATAATCAATGCTTGGAGTTTGTCAGAATATGTGGGTTTTTGTTTGTCCACCCGCCTCTTGAGGATTGACCACAAGTTCTCAATGGGATTAAGGTCTGGGGAGTTTCCTGGCCATGGACCCAAAATATCAATGTTTTGTTCTCCGAGCCACTTAGTTATCACTTTTGCCTTATGGCAAGGTGCTCCGTCATGCTGGAAAAGGCATTGTTCGTCACCAAACTGTTCATGGATGGTTGGGAGAAGTTGCTCTCGGAGGATGTGTTGGTACCATTCTTTATTCATGGCTGTGTTCTTAGGCAAAATTGTGAGTGGCCCACTCCCATGACTGAGAAGCAACCCCACACATGAATGGTTTCAGGATGCTTTACTGTTGGCATAACACAGGACTGATGGTAGTGCTCACCTTGTCTTCTCCGGACAAGCTTTTGTCCGGATGCCCCAAACAATCGGAAAGGGGATTCATCAGAGAAAATTACTTTACCCCAGTCCTCAGCAGTCCAATCCCTGTACCTTTTGCAGAATATCAGTCTGTCCCTGATGTTTTTCCCTGGAGAGAAGTGGCTTCTTTGCTGCCCTTCTTGACCCCAGGCCATCCTCCAAAAGTCTTCGCCTCACTGTGCGTGCAGATGCACTCACACCTGCCTGCTGCCATTCCTAAGCAAGCTCTGTACTGGTGGTGCACCGATCCCGCAGCGGAATCAACTTTAGGAGACGGTCCTGGCGCTTGCTGGACTTTCTTGGGCGCCCTGAAGTCTTCTTCACAACAATTGAACCGCTCTCCTTGAAGTTCTTGATGATCCGATAAATGGTTTATTTAGGTGCAATCTTACTGGCAGCAATATCCTTGCCTGTGAAGCCCTTTTTGTGCAAAGCAATGATGACGGCAAGTGTTTCCTTGCAGGTAACCATGGTTGACAGAGGAAAAACAATGATTCCAAGCACCACCCTCCTTTTGAAGCTTTCAGTCTGTTATTCGAACTCAATCAGCATGACAGAGTGATCTCCGGCCTTGTCAAGACTCACACCTGTGTTAACGAGAGAATCACTAACATGTCAGCTGGTCCTTTTGTGGCAGTGCTGAAATGCAATGGAAATGTTTTTGGGGGATTCAGTTCATTTGCATGGCAAAGAGGGACTTTGCAATTAATCTGATCACTCTTCATAACATTCTGGAGTATATGCAAATTGCCATCATACAAACTGAGGCCGCAGACTTTGTGAAAATTAATATTTGTGTCATTGTCAAAACTTTTGGCCACGACTGTAGTGTGGACTCACAGCTTCATTCTTTGTAATGCGTTTCTAAAGAGTTTACTTTGCCACGGGTAGCTGCATACACACCACAGCTACAGCTGAATCACTTGCCCATCGATTGAACTAAGCCAACAGTGTCGGCCCTGAACTATTTATGAGATTGGCCTGAGTACCAGTGCCTAAGATCCCACAACTCAGGTTCTGTCTGGACTGTGGATCCATATTGGAGGTAAAACACTAGTTAAAAAAAAATTAAATTAAAAAAGTATGAGGGACAATGGATAAGCTGTGATTGTCAGTGAAGCTGCTTGCCGCCGTGTACTACAGCAATCACCTCTTTCAAACACCTCAGATACCAAATCTCGGGTGATTATACTCGTCTCCAGTACAAAGCGGCAGCGAATGTGAATGAACTAAATGCAGGTCCAACATCCAGACAGTGGCAGCTTACTGTAGGTCGGTATGCTTATAGACCCAGAACAGGAAAGGGAGGATTAAGCTACCCAAAACCTTCCACGGACTCATCTTATAATAAACCCCACACTGTCAAACGGCATTACTGTACATCCTTGTATAAACTTGGTTTTACGCAACATTTCAACTTTGGAGGATGATTTTTTTTAAAGTGTGTTGAGAGATAGCCTCCTTGAGAAATCCTGTGAAGACAACTACCTACGTCACAAAAGATGAAATGAGAACGCTGTTGCGAAATCCTCCCGCTGTCGAACATAGTGGGCCGAATGGAGAACGCATTTCAAATCATTCCATTTTGAGTGTGTGACTTTCGATTAACGCCCAAATGAGAGCAGCTGATTGTCTATTAAATGTTTACATTCCCAGCGCCTCTGATTAGTTTTTTCAATTTGGAGACGGTGCTAAGTGGTTGAAGGATTACCTCCAGATTGCACTATGGGATTCTTTCAAATGGCTTTACTGAGGTGTTTTTCAGTCAAATATTTATATAAATTCAGCAGAAGATTACATTACAAAAGCTTTTAAAATGAGTTTGAACTAAGGTAAGCAAATGCATTACTGGATTAACAAAGGAACTGTCGGTAGTTTTATTTTTGTTAATCAGTTTTTATTTTTGTTTTCCGGTTTGATGTTTTGTTAGTTGGTGTGCGGAAATCCTCAAAATATATTGGCCCGCCAAGTTACAACATCACATATATTGAGACGTGACATAGCTTGACAATGGGCCGCCTACTGCAAATAACAACAATGTTAATTGTATGAGGGAAACACTGGCCTGCGGTTTCCACTGTAGTCTTACCAGTAGGGGAGGGCGTAACCCCAGGGATGTTCTCATCTCCAGACACCAGCATGTTCTGGGGGAAGAGGTGCATGGCAGGGGCTAGAGCAGGGTGAGGCTTCAAGCTGCACACCAAATGAGCACCATCGATGGGCGTCAACAGCTTGTTCTCTACACAGACAGAAAAAACACACAAAAGGAATATTGATTAAAACAATGTGTTATCGCAAGAACTTTCATATTACTGGCAATGTCACCAGAGGACTTAATGTTCCGCCACTCTGTAAATTAATATATGATTCCAATCAGCTTTATAGGGGACATGGAGTATTGCCTGTCACGCGCTCCTCACAAACAAAAGCCAAAACCTAATTTGGACGCCTTTCCTTCCAGTTCTCTGCTGCCTGCGACTGGAACGAATTGCAAAAATCTCTGAAGTTGGAGACTTTTATCTCCCTCAACAACTTTAAACATCTGCTATCTGAGCAGCTAACCGATCGCTGCAGCTGTACATAGTCCATCGGTATATAGCCCACCCAATTTACCTACCTCACCCCCCCCATACTGCTTTTATTTATTTACTTTTCTGCTCTTTTGCACACCAGTATCTCTACTTGCACATGATCATCTGATGATTTATCACTCCAGTGTTAATCTGCTAAATTGTAATTATTCGATTTATTGCCTACCTCCTCATGCCTTTTGCACACATTGTATATAGATTCTCTTTTTTTCTACCATGTTATTGACTTGTTTATTGTTTACTCCATGTGTAACTCTGTGTTGTTGTCTGTTCACACTGCTATGCTTTATCTTGGCCAGGTCGCAGTTGCAAATGAGAACTTGTTCTCAACTAGCCTACCTGGTTAAATAAAGGTGAAATAAAAAATAAAAATAAACTGTCACTCGTCCTGCCGGTGTTAAATAGTCTGCTGTTCAATATCTAAATATTCTATTTGGCTGCCGAGACCCAGGTCCACGCTCCATCACGTTGGGGGGCTGTTTGCAGGCGAACCTGGGCATGTGGTTTGCGAAATGACAGCGTGGAAAAGCATTCCCTCGTCCCCGGAGAGGATATGAAAGAGGAGCGCGGGCGGCTGCTTAGGAAATGGCTCTGTGATGTGAGGGACGGGTTGACAAGTCGATTCTTCAAACAGTCATCCAATGAAAAACCCGGCCCCATGATGCTTTTCATCAACACACAGTCGACGGTGTTGAGCAACAACCTGAGAAAGGCTGCACAGTGAATTTCATGGGTTCTGTGTGTTCAGCAGTACATCCCAGGATCTCTGCCGTGGAATGAGTGGTAATCGCTCACTCTGACAGCTCTGATAATTACATCTTCAAAGGAGACAGTGATGATCATTAATCGAAGCTCTATTCACTCCCAGTGACCGCCTCTTTATCAGGTTGACAGTGATGATGTATTTGGGAAGCGCCTCCCAATAGGACATTTGGAAAGGTTAATAGGGTTAACTGATGACGGGTTGGTTTATATTCAATTCAATAATCAATGTAAACATGGGGGGGGCAGGTGGGAGTGACAGTGTGTTACACCTCCATGGCATCATACATCTCCCCTGAGTGGTACACTACATCACCAAAAGTATTAGGACACCCCTTCAAATTAGTGGATTCGGCTATTTCAGTACACACCCATTGCTGACAGGTGTATAAAATCAAGCACACAGCCATAAAATCTCCATAGACAAACATTGGCAGTAGAATGGCCTTACTGTAGAGCTCAATCAACATGGCACCGTCATAGGATGCCACCTTTCCAACAAGTCAGTTTGGCAAATTTCTGCCCTGCTAGAGCTGCCCCGGTCAACTGTAAGTGCTGTTATTGTGAAGTGGAAAATGTCTTGGAGCAACAGCGGCTCAGCAGCGAAGTGGTAGGCCACACAAGCTCACAGAACGGGACCGCCGAGTGCTTAAGCGCATAAAAATCGTCCGTCCTTGGATGCAAGACTCACTACCGAGTTCCAACCTGCCTCTGGAAGCAACGTTGGCACAATAACTATTCGTCAGGAGCTTCATGAAATGGGTTTCCATGGCCGATCAGCCGCACACAAGCCTAAGATCACCATGCCCAATGCCAAGCGTCAGCTGGAGTTGTGTATAGCTTGCCGACTCTGGAGCAGTGGAAACGCGTTCTCTGGAGTGATGAATCACGCTTCACCATCTGGCAGTCTGACAAACAAATCTGGGTTTGGCAGATGCCAGAAGAACGCTACCTGCCCCAATGCATAGTGCCAACTGTAAAGTTTGGTGGAGGAGGAATAATGGCCTGGGGTTGTTTTTCATGGTTCGGGCTAGGCCCCTTAGTTCCGGTGAAGGGAAATCTTAATGCTAAAGCATACAATGAAATTCTAGACAATGCTGTGCTTCTAAATTTGTGGCAAAAGTTTAGGGAAGGCCCTTTCCTGTTTCACCATGACATTGCCCCCGTGCACAAAGCGAGGTCCATACAGAAATGGTTTGTCGAGATCGGTGTGGAAGAACTTGACTGGCCTGCACAGAGCCCTGACCTCAAGCCCATTGAACACCTTTGGGATGAATTGGAATGCCAACTGCGAGCCAGGCCTAATCGTCCAACATCAGTGTCCGACCTCACTAATGCTCGTTGCTGAATGGAAGCAAGTCCCCGCAGCAATGTTCCAACATCTAGTGGAAAGCCCTCCCAGAAGAGAGGAAGCTGTTATAGCAGCAAAGGGGGGACCAACTTCATATTAATGCCCATGATATTGGAATGAAATGTTCAACGAGCACTTTTGGTCGTGTAGTTTGTTTGATTAGGGCTCATTCAAACCTGGTATACAGTTGTTTCCTGTGTGACACCATTGTTGTGCAAATGTGCAGGTACCCTACTTTGGGTTAATTTCACATCCATCAATTCCATCTTTACAATGTGAAACTGTACTGGATGGATGTTCATTTAAAATGCTCTCACTGTGCAGTCATATTATAATTTTGTCTTTTCCAATCCCAGCAACAGGGCCCAGGGGTCCAACCATAGCTCCAAATGGAGGTTGGTACAATGTTGTAGGAGGGTAGGAGCCTTGGAGGATTAATTTCCAATATATGTCCACAATCCAATATATCTATATCAGCAGCAGGCAGCTTTAAGCCATTCCTATAGGCCTCAGAACCTTCAAAGCCAATGATAGGGATTTCAGAGTTAAAGCGGTGAAAAAAGAGGAGGAATATATCCCTGTTTCCCCGAACCGTCTCACCCCAACCTTTAACTTCCTCTGACAGGCGGCTGCTCGCAAATTCACTTCATCAGGGGAAAACTGCTTAACTCAAAATGGTGCACTCAAATGTGATAAAAAAGTGAACAGAACACTCAAACATGGTTTGAGGACGTCATTGAAGCCACAGCTACACTTGCTGCGCGGCAATTTCAGCGTACGGCAGTGCTTTCATGGAAAACTGGCTCTTGCTGTAGTGGTAAAAAAAAATATATGGAGGCGTAAAAATGAAACATTCAAAGCATCTAGCTAGCTGAACACAGATGGGCGCACAGGTGTCGAGATCTCTAACTTTTTCATCATTTATTTCATATTATTCATAATGCATCAAGCTTGCCTCTCTGACGCAGCACATGGATTAAGGACTCCAGAAATTCTTCAAGCAGACATCTTGGTACCTTCGTGTCAGGCGAGCAAACTTGGCAGGAGATGAAGCGGAGGTAAAAATGGAAAGGTAGATCAGCAGCATCAGAGGGCTGGTGGATTTCCACGGGTGACGGGGAAGAAACTGCGTAATAATCAAGATGAATACCAGATGGACTCCATGTGAAAAGAGGGGCTTTATGGGCAAAGTCAGACACTGTTGCATTGATTCAGGCTATTCAAAAGGAGAAACAAAATAGCAGATTCCGGTAGAGTAGCAATGATGTCTCAACCGAATCCTTTCAGTACAGTGGTCATTAAAACAACATATATTTTACATTTCAGCCCTACATTCAACCCTGCATCGATTGAGTTTCCGCAATGACGACAAGCTAAAACCCAAAGCACTTTCCAATCCGTGGCAGCAGTGGATTTCAATACGGTAATGTGAACACAATGTAGTCTCACTGCACCAAGGAGCACTGTGCCATCTGGTTGCCCCCCATTTCCAGAGTGGGCCCCAGAGCAGCCCATTCTCCCCCCTCTCTTTCTCCCCCTCTGCCTCCCTTCCTTCTCATACTCTGCTTCCCTCCCGGTCAGTCTGGGATTGGGGCTTAGGTAAGCCATAAAGTAACCATCTCCTCCATGATCCCTCTACCCCCCAAGGTCAGTCAAGGAGAAGAGCTTCAGTGGGCCCCAGAGCGACCCCATATCTTCCTTCCCCACCCCCTTCTCTCGTTTCCCCAGGTGGCACCGGCAGAGGGGCTTAGGTGGCGGCTGGCCGGGGCTCGGCAGGAGAACACAGACTGAGGAGGCTGGCAAGCAGAGCAGCACAGAGGCTCCCTTGGTTGCCACGGTCCCTGTCCCCCCTCCTCCTGGCATTGAATAACCCCTACCCCAGGCACTCTACCTGGCATGCTGGGCACACACACGTGCAACGTGATCATGCACCCAGACGCAAACACACAGTGCTGATTTGGCAGGCTGACTGGAGGGGCCCCATGTGAAGAGCCCTGCACAGGCATGAATCTTAATGCACGAGCCCTATCCATGCCTGTGACGTTCAGACCCTATCCTACCCAGGTCCGATTTCTTTTGACAAATTTAAGACCCGGCCCGAAAATCTGAAATAACTTCCTTCGTTAGTATCCATTAGCTACTCGTCTCGTTCTGTCCTCCCCCTCCCTGTGTGCTCTGCTACTGTGTGAGTATCCATAGCAACAGCCCCGCCTTGGCCTGCTCAATGACGAGAGATAACTGTTAACTAGCTACTTTTCGTCACTCTAAACTCCGGAAAAGTATTATTTTCTGTGAAATCATTTCTTCTGTCGACTCTGACAATGTTGTGGTATTATATTTGATAAGGCTGAAGCACTTCTGACACCATGTTATGATCTTAGTAAGATATCACTGTAGGCTACTGCTCAGCAGAGCACAAGCAAATGGCTCAGATTCAAAATGTTAGTGTTCAATTTAGTGATACCCAAGACCTGCCCGTACACTAGTAATTGATGAAAAAAACTGTCCGTAACCTGATGTATAGTGTCGGGGCCGTCGGCCTCGGACCGGGTAGCAGAGCTCTACCCAGGTGTAGACTGTGCACTCCAGACCCGTCTTCCTGTATGTATGTCTGTCTGTCTGTCTGTCTCTATCGGGATGAGTAGATGATTAGGCAGGAGTGGAGGCTAGATTGAGGAGTACACACTAGAGGAGAAGTGAGAGGTCTACTGGAGGGCATTGGACTCAAAATCCTGGCTCAGTGGGAAGAAAATACCACATAGTATACCACAAGTAACTAATGTTGAAGCAATGCCTCTTTCGAACTCTCTTCATTTCACAGCACGTCCTCTTCGAGGTAAACAACACTTTTCTTCAAGTGTGAAGAAGAAAATATGCTCTCTTCCAACGAATAGCAGATGAAGCTCTTCCTCAAGAGAACAGGACAATACACGATTGCTGGCCTTCGGCTCCAGAAATAAGTCTCCATTGTGAAAATTAATAGGGTTTCCTTTGTTTGGTCTTGTTATCCAAAGCAGCAAGGTAAACAGCTGTCCTCCTCCTGCCGTGTGTGTGAGGAAGAGAGATGCCTGAACATGAAAGCACGCATCGTCGACACGGCCTGAGTGAAAACAAAAAAGGCATCCTACCCCCCAACAGACACTATTTTAATAATTAAATGTACACAAAAGTCCATTTGAGAGAAAGATGCCTTTCCAATATTCATGTGACAAGATAGCAAACACTGCTCCTTTGGATTACAGATGTAGGATCTTAATTTGATCACACTGTTGCAGGAGAACCTTCCTGCAATACAGGATATTTAAAACTTTGTATATTTAAGGTTTAAAAAAAGCTTCTGAAGATTTCAATTTTCAGACTAGATTTTCCCAAAAAATTTAGCAACCCCTAAAAATGTTTAATTTTAATCCACATTTCCTGCTGCTGCAGGATTACTTTCCTGCTGTAGCAAACTGGCTCAAATTAAGATTCTACATCTGTATGTTGTTATTCATACATGAGCACAGGGGTTCCCAAACTTTTTTGGACCACGGCCCCATTTAGAGATTAAAAAATAATGCGACAACCACCATGTAAAAAATGTTATGTAATCAATACAATGTTTCCTGTTTTCATTGAGGCTACGAGTATTACAAATCAGTCTGACCGTACTTTTGACAGCATTTCAATCTGAAGGAAGTATGGTTTGAAGTGACAAATGCATCAGAAAGGCATTGGGAAGTTCAGAAGATCATCACGCAATAATTTTGTATGATCTTCTGTATAATCAAATCAAATGTATTTATAAAGCAATTTTCTACATCAACAGATGTCACAAAGTGCTTATACAGAAACCCAGCCTCAAACCCCAATCAGCAAGCAATGCAGATGTAGAAGCACAGTGGCTAGGAAAAACTCCCTAGAGAGGCAGGAACCTAGGAAGGAACCAGGATCTGAGGAGTGGCCAGTCCTCTTCTGGCTGTGCCGGGTGGAGATTAGAAGAGTACATGGCCGTTAAGGCTAGATTGTTCTTCAAGATGTCCAAACATTTATACATGACCAGCAGGGTCAAATAATAATCACAGTGGTTTTAGAGGGTGCAATAGGTATAAGAATGATTAATTCCCCCCCAGTCTGATTTAGTGCCTATTCTTGTCCACTCTGTTCTAATGAGTTCTGTGCAGCTTATGGCATTGTAGAGGGAAACAGACACATGCGTGTTCCTGAGAGTCTTATCCTTCAGTGATGGGGTCATACTATTTTGTAGCTTAAACCGTTCAAAAGATAGAACCACTTTTGTAGTAAGAAAACAGAAATTGCTCTGTTTATTACAACCACATCTAGTGGCTACCGAGGTTATATGAACCAAGCATAAAAAACATTTTTTACAGTTTCTCTTGTGACCCCCTTTTCAAATCCGGTGACTCAATATGGGGTCACAACCGCTAGTTTGGGAAACACTGCATTAGTAAATTGTACTTGGCAATTCTTTGCATTACATTGGTATTATTCCGTCACTGTAAGGCCTTTTTTCATATTCATAGGAATGACATTCCTGAAGGGCCTGAAATTAGCTCTATAGCAACAGAGTGGCTGGTGAATGTTTTTGGAGCAAATAGTCCATTTCAGGACACAGACTAAGTGTAGGCTATAATATGGAAGATACAGCATCTTCTTGTTGATAGTGTATACTGCACCCAGTGGAATAAAATGTTAACACAATTAAATATTGCACAGTTGAATAAGGTAGGCCTATTCTAACATGGTTCAAATTTAAGATTTGGTTAACACACGCTAAAGTTGTGTTCACTCCATTTGAATTGGCTGAGATGGTTGTGGCTCACTAGACTTACTAAATGTTAGGGTTGTGATACCAGTATCGCAATATTTTTCCCATGGCAAAGATGAAAACACAAAGCAGACTAAACTCTTTGGTCCTTTAAAAACCTGTTGTATGTAAAATATTGTGTGCTATATCTTGGAAAATAAATAAATGTGACTCTGGATGACAACATAACGAGGTTTGTTTCCAATATTAGGGCTGTTTTCCTAAACAAGTTAAAAGCGCTTTGTGTTTTGTTTACTTGCCACGATACTAACAAGTATCGCGATAGTGGTATTGTCCCGGCCCGACTAAATATGATACATCTAATCAGACAGTGGCACCGCCTTTCCCAATTAAGAAAGCTTTGTCATTGGCACTCGGGCGCTGAGATCTTTATTAAACACAGCAGACAAAACACAGTGTAATTATAATCAACACAATTGGGGCCCACTACACTTGGATTAGAGTGTGTCTGCAAGGGTTCCTCGGAGACTCAATGTTGACATCAACTAGTTGAATTGAATTGCAAAGCGGACCGCAGCGTTTCTGAGGCGGTCATAAGATCTAGCTTAGTGTATCGCCTGTGTGTGTCAAATGGCATCCTATTCCCTTTATAGTGCACATCTGGACCAGGCCCCATAACAAGTAGTGCACTATAAAGGGAACAGGGTGGCATTTGAGACGCACCCTTAGTGGTTGTTGAACAGTGCGCTGTTGTAAGAGAGCATATAAAAGACACTTACGCTCTATAGGGTCCCTCACTAGTGGATGGAGTAGGGTCCTTGGTGTTCCGTGGTACAAACTTAGCCTATGGACAACAACAACAAAAATGACGTTGAGAATCAATCAAGACAAGATGGACAAAGAGTGAATCACAATAGACACTGATACATTTTCTTAGAATAGCTTCTTGTGTGTCTATTATACGTTTTTCAGCTTTATCTGTGGATGTTAGATGACTAAGACAGGTGTCACATTAAACACAAAGTGCAAGGCGCTTCTCTGTCTGTAAGGTTAGGCTATGTGCAAGAGGCAGGAGCATTGGAAAGTTCAAATCATTTGAACATGGCGCTTGGGCTGGGCGATATGGCCAAAAAATCATATCTGGATTTTTTCAAACTTATTGGCGATTCATGACATACAGTACCAGTCAAAGGTTTGGACACACCAACTCATTCCAGAGTTTTACTTTATTTTTACTATTTTCTACATTGTAGAATAACAGTGAAGACATCAAAACTATGAAATAACACATATGGAATTATGTAGTAACCAAATAAAGTGTTAAACAAATCTAAATATATTTATATTTTAGATTCTAAAAATAGCCACTATTTGCCTTGATGGCAGCTTTGCACACTCTTGGCATTCTCTCAACCAGCTTCATGAGGTAGTCACCTGGAATGTATTTCAATTAACAGGTGTACCTTGTTCAAAGTCAATTTGTGCAATTTCTTTCCTTCTTAATGCGTTTGAGCCAATCGGTTGTGACAAAGTAGGGGTGGTATACAGAAGCTAGCCCTATTTGGTAAAAGACCAAATCCATATTATGGCAAGAACAGCTGAAATAAGCAAAGAGAAACGACAATCCATCATTACTTTAAGACATAAAGGTCAGTCAATGCGGAAAATTGAGAATTTTTTCAGTTTCTTCAAGTGCAGTCGCAAAAACTATCAAACTGGCTCTTATGAAGACTGCCACAGGAAAGGAAGACCCAGAGTTACATCTGCTGAAGAGGATAAGTTCATTAGAGTTAACTGCACCCCAAATAAATGCTTCACAGAGTTCAAGTAACAGACACATCTCAACATCAACTGTTCAAAGGAGACTGCATAAATCAGTCCTTCATGGTCAAATTCCTGCAAAGAAACAAACCACTACTAAAGGACACCAATAAGAAGAAGAAACTTGCTTGGACCAAGAAACATGAGCAATGGACATTAGACTGGTGGAAATCTGTCCTTTGGTCCGATGAGACCAAAATGTAGATTTTTGGTTCCAACCGCCGTGTCTTTGTGAGACACAGAGTAGGTGAACGGATGATCTCCGCATGTGTGGTTCCCAAAGTGAAGCATGGAGGAGGAGGTGTGATGGTGTGCTTTGCTGGTGACACGGTCTGTGATTTATTTAGAATTCAAAAGGCACACTTAAACAGCATGGCTACCACAGCATTCTGCAGTGATACGCCAAACCATCTGGGTTGCTCTTAGAGGGACTATCATTTGTTTTTCAACAGTACAATGACCCAAAACACACTTCCAGGCTGTGTAAGGGCTATTTGACCAAGGAGAGATTGAGTGCTGCATCATAATCACCTGACCTGAACCCAAATTGGGATGAGTTGGACCGCAGAGTGAAGAAAAAGCAGCCAACAAGTGCTCAGCATGTGTAGGAACACCTTCAAAACTGTTGGAAGAGCATTCCTCATGAAACTGGTTGATAGAATGCCAAGCGTGTGCAAAGCTGTCATCAAGGTAAAGGGTGGCTACCTTGAAGAATCTAAAATATCAAATATATTTTGACATGTTTAACACTTTTTTGGTTACTACATGATCCATATGTGTTATTTCATAGTGTTGATGTCTTCACTATTATTCTACAACGTAGAAAATAGTAAAAAATAAAGAAAACCCCTTAAATAAGTAGGTGTTTCCGAACTTTTGACTGGTGCTCAAAATAAGTGTTGTACAATTAAAAGGTCAAATACACTGCATTTCAAACAGGCAGTAATAATCTAATGAATTCAGGACTTGTGAAGTTATACCTAGGCTATAACTATAAGCCTTCCACAACCATAAAGACCCACCAATAATTTAATTATTTTATCAAAATAGTTTAACCTGCTTTATTTGCAATAATCAATGATCTTGTTTTCAAGGTTGTCTATGAAAATGCCCTTTTTTGTTAAATTTAACTAGAACCATGCATAACGCACATTCACTAATAATGATTAACTTCTTGCCGTATGCATTAGACTACAGAGCATTAACACAGGTCTCACCAACAATCTCTGAAGTCCACGTGCTAGTGATTAGCCAGCTAATCTTTATATTTCAAGTTTAGCCAAAGCACAACTTGGATCTATTTGCTAGCTAACAAGGCAGAACAGTTGAATTGTTATGAACACACCCTTCTGTCTGTCTCCAACTGTTTGAACAGCATGTTGGCCTGTCCACTTTGTTCACATGTTGAAATCAAGTGGTCTACCTTATTTCTCAGAATGACAACGAGTTGCCAATTCCTTATATAATTGTGTCTTATGCTTATTGCAAATTTATAAATAACAGACTAGACAGCTAGTATGACAGCCTGGCTAAAATGCTGCATGTGGTAACCCCAATGCCGTGCGCGACAAACTGAGCATTCATTTTCCAGAATCAATGTTCATTGATACTCCTGTTTTGGTGGTGTCCGCTCTCTGCACAATTTGAGTAGTTGAGACAAAAAAAGGGTATCGTTAGAAAAGGTAACTTCTCTTTTACAGTAAAATAATGTCTCAATGTGTTTCAGTGTCCATATGACCCATTCTGTTGGATCAAACCTCAAATGCAAATAGCAAGTTGAAACCGCTTGTCGGAGAGGAAGATGTGATCTTTCAACTTTGTTGGCCTGAGGGGCTTTGTGTCTGTGTAACACAGAGGAAGAGGCAAAGCAAAGAGTGAGCTAAAATTTGTCCAAAATAAGGCCAATGCGTTTCTATGGGGTTATTTTGGACCTAAGCTTGTTGACTGCCTTTCCGCCTTTGGGACAACTCCCATTGTTAGGGCGGAGACGTGCATCTTGTCATTATATACAGATCTCTGTTGTAAATGGGAAGGTGCACATAGCACATAGGACCGAAAGAGGTCCCGAAAGACGAGACCAAAAATACAACACGAGAACAAGCAGACAACCACTCATAAAAAAGAAAAATAACAAAACCTTGATTCTCATTAAAACATACATTTAGAATTAATTAAATACATCGCTCAGCCCTACTCGGAGCCCCCAAATACTCTTGGCACGTGACACTGATATAAATGCCACCCTTCAGAGCCTATGCTCCTCCTCCATAGGAAAACCAATGGCTGGCCCAATGCTGTTGATGCAAATGTAATGCGAAACTCTCTAAGGCTAATAGAGGTACAAGTATACAATAATAATACAAGTATTATACCTGTCGGTTTAAAGTGTTACACAACATTAAATAGACCTATTTCCTACAAGGAAAAGTACACTGGATTTTTCTTCCCTCAATGACAGAAGGGGTCTTGATTCAGTATCAATCAATTCAGGAATCAAATATTTTTCTATTGTTGAATTTACATTTAAATTAATCTTTCTTCATGTGCTAAATTGATGGTGAATTGACCTCAACCCTGTAGTGGTCTAGACCACAGACTAACTACGAGTTGATAATCTCCCATGATAATCCTTCACATGGCTCTTGATGGGAAAATTCTGAGACTGTAATTAAGGTGTGTGTTGTGTATCGGGACATAGATAATCACCTTCTGTCCCCCTCGGTGGCCTGAGGTTCTGTCATGCTGGAAAAGAGGTGCAGGATGGTGAAGCCGCACCCCAGTGCATGCTGGGAGCCGTCTGCCCTGGGCTGTAACGCCACCAGCTCCACCACGGCCACCACGCTTGGCAGACGCAGAGAGGTGTGGAGGTACACCACCTTCAATGGAACACACACAGGACAAGATATGATTGAATGAGTGAGTGCCAAGATCATTAGTATTGAGGTTAAACAGTGGGGTACGCAAAGAAAACAGACGGGCACAATTTATCATGAACTACAACACCACAAGGTAAAAGAAAAGTGAGCTAGTACCAAGCGATAAATGCATTTTGAGGACAGTTCAGTTACATTTTTTAATAATCTATCACGGTTTTCGATTTAGTTTCAATAAAATAAAATACACAATTAAAACAATTAAAAGTCCTATGATGGTATTATCCATCATTTATTATATAATATCAGTTGTGTATATTAGATTTGCTTTATTTGCTGACTTTATTTCATTCCAGGTCATCATCTCATCTCTATAAAGCTGCTGCCTATGCTGTCTGACAAAATCAATATTTTAGTAGTTCTTCAAAATAAATAAGGTATATTTTGGACTGCTAAATACCAACGATCAATCACTTCGATCATGCATTTTCAGGTAGAGATACCTCAAAGCAACTGCTCTCTATCCCTCTCGATCGTGCATTCTTCAGTCTCCCTCTCCATGTCTGCCCCACACTAAACTAACGTAGCAGGCGTAATAGAAACACACAGACCAGACAAGTAGTCCCGCAATGGATTATGGTCATTGAAATTAATTACCTCGGTTTCTGCGCTAAACTACTTTGCTGGTGACATGACATGCTTTGCTGGTGACACTGTCTGTGATTTATTTAGAATTCAAGGCACACTTAACCAGCATGGCTACCACAGCATTCTGCAGCGATACGCCATCCCATCTGGTTTGCTCTTAGTGGGACTATAATTTGTTTTTCAATGACCCAACACACCTCCAGGCTGTGTAAGGGCTATTTGACCAAGAAGGAGAGTGATGGAGTGCTGCATCAGATGATCTGGCCTCCACAATCACCTGACCTCAACCCAATTGAAATGGTTTGGGATGAGTTGGACCACAGAGTGAAGGAAAAGCAGCCAACAATTGCTCAGCATATGTGGGAACTCCATCAAGACTGTTGGAAAAGCATTCTAGGAGAAGCTGGTTGAGAGAATGCCAAGAGTGTGCAAAGCTGTCATCAAGACAACTGGTGGCTACTTTGAAGAATCTAAAATATATTTTTATTTGTTTGACACTTTTTTGGTTACCACATGATTCCATATGTGTTATTTCATAGTTTTGATGTCTTCACTTCCCTCACGACGCCAGGTCAGCGGAGTCAATCACCACCTTCCGGAGACACCTGAAACCCCACCTCTTTAAGGAATACCTAGGATAGGATAAAGTAATCCTTCTAACCCCCCCCCCCCCCCCCCCCCCTTAAAAGAGTTAGATGCACTATTGT
The DNA here is from genome assembly GCF_045679555.1 of Salvelinus alpinus. Lineage (NCBI taxonomy): Eukaryota > Metazoa > Chordata > Actinopteri > Salmoniformes > Salmonidae > Salvelinus > Salvelinus alpinus. Next base: position 25,727,224 of record NC_092102.1, on the reverse strand, counting down.
AAAGTGGTTGTTCCACTGGATATCATAAGGTGAATGCACCAATTTGTAAGTCGCTCTGGATAAGAGCGTCTGCTAAATGACTTAAATGTAAATGTAAATGTTCACTATTATTCTACAATGTAGAAAATAGTAAAGAAAAACCCTTGAATGAGTAGGTGTGGCCAAACTTTTGACTGGTACTCTATGTTGAATATTGGCCTGTTGGAAAGTACAACCCCCTACTACAATCGCACAGTTCGGTCTTGATCTGATTTATTTCTAGAGAAAGCGAGTGTTCATCTCAAAGTTAACTGAATGACTGACACATTGAGATACAGATGAGCTACATATTACATTCAGGTACTTATGATAAATGTAGGTATTATTGCACTTGATGTGAAGGAACAGAGAGAAAGAGCCGTGGATGTGAAGAATATGGACGAAGTGGGTGAAGAAGATATCAGAAAATCACACCTTTATTTTCAAGCAAAGAGGTAGCCAAAGTCCTCACATTCATCTTGATAATAACAAGTATTTTCAATGGCTTAATGCAGTTAGTATGGGGTGATTCTTTCTCATGAAAACATGTGTTCTTTTATATTCGTCCTTTTTGGTGAAATTCTCTCTGGGTATGCCAGTGCAGTCTGTCTCCAGGTATTTCCCTGGTTTGTAAATGAGAGCTAAACATACACCCAGGGTTGCAGAGATCCTATCTCAGTGGGGGGAGGTGAGCATCAAATATAGCATCCTAATAAAGAAGGATTTTCACAGGTACACCCCCTGGTAAGACAGGGGCTTTTTTGGAAATTCTCACTTAACTTCAAATTTGTGGATTCTGCTATTTCAGCCACACCCGTTGCTGACAGGTGTATAAAATCGAGCGCACAGCCATGCATTCTCCAAAGACAAACATTGGCAGTAGACTTTCAACATGGCACCATAATAGGATGCCACCTTTCCTGCCCCGGTCAACTGTAAGTGTTGTTATTGTGAAGTGGAAACATCTAGGAGCAACAATGGCTCAGCCGTGAAGTGGTAGGGCACACAAGCTCACAGAGCAGGACCGGCGAGTGCTGAAGCGCTTAGTGCGTAAAAATCGTCTGTCCTCAGTTACAACACTCACTACAGAGGTTCAAACTGCATCTGGAAGCAATGTCAGTACAAGAACAGAGCTTCATGAAATGGGTTTCCATGGCCAAGCAGCTGCTCTCTCAAGCCTAAGATCACAAAGCTCATTGCCAAGTGTCGGCTAGAGTGGTGTAAAGCTCGCCACCATTGGACTCTGGAGCAGTGGAAACGTGTTCTATGGAGTGATGAATCAGGCTTCATCATCTGGCAGTCCGACAGACGAATCTGGGTTTGGCGGATGCCAGGAGAACGCTAACTGCCCGAATGCATAGTGCCAACTGTAAAGTTTGGTGGAGGAGGAAAGATGGTTGGGTGCTGTTTTTCATGGTTCGGGCTAGGCCCCTTATTTCGTGTGAAGGGACATCTTAACGCTACAGCATACAATTACATTCTAGACAATTCTGTGCTTCCACCTTTGTTACAACAGTTTGGGGAAGGCCCTTTCAGCCTAGTGGTTAAAGCGTTGGGCCAGTAACTGAAAGGTTGCTGGATCAAATCCCCGAGCTGACAAGGTAAAAATCTGTCGTTCTGCCCCTGAACAAGGCAGTTAACCCACTGTTCCCCGTGCGCCGAAGACGTGGATGTCGATTAAGGCAGCCCCCCGCACATCTCTGATTCAGGGGTGGGTTAAATGCGGAAGACACGTTTCATTTGAAGGCATTCAGTTGTACAAATGACTAGGTATCCCCCTTTCCTCTTTCAGCATGACAATGCCCCGTGCACAAAGCAAAGTCCATACAGAAATGGTTTGTCGAGATCAGTGTGGAAGAACTTGACTGGCCTGCAAAGAGCCCTGACCTTAACCCCATCGAACACCGTTGGGATGAATTGGAACGCAGACTGCGAGCCAGGCCTAATTGCTCAATATCAGTGCCCGACCTCACTAATCCTCTTGTTGCTGAATGGAAGCAAGTCCCTGCAACAATGTTCCAACATCTAGTGGAAAGCCTTCCCAGAAGAGTGGAGGCTGTTACAGCAGCAAAGGGGGGACCAACTCCATATTAATGCCCATGATTTTGGAATGAGATGTTTGATGAGCAGGTGTCCAAATACTTTCATCATGTATTGTATTTCCCGAAAGATCATTGCTAGCCTATGCATTCATAACAAATTAGACTAGGAGAATAATAATACAGGTTAAAATAACCATCTTCGATGCCACACACAGCCTATAGTCTATATTTGCATTGCTTTAAATGTACAGCATGAGAGTTAAGCATGGTAAATTAGCCAACACATTCTATGATCTATTGGTCCCGTAAGCCTGTTTGTTTCTAACATCCAGAACAGGAAAAAATGTAATTGAGTGAAAGACGACAAGAGGTAAGCAAGCTTGAAATACAGAGGCAATTTCTGATGAACCCCTGCCTCAGCCTGTTCCTTTTACTCTGTCGGCTGCTCCGAGTAGGCGGAGATGTATTCAAATTTTAAACCACAGGGGCATCGCATTTTACCCACATCAATCTTTTATCTTCGCCATTTAGTGCACAACATGTTTTAACTCAAAATCACCTCCTGGACGTTTTTCAAATGCAGCTGCATAAAAATGGAGAGAAGTGAGAGGTAAAAAAAAAAAAGGAAAGAGAGAAAGAGAGGTTGGCTCGTCAGCCAGGCCTTTGCTATTCGGAGGACAGCATCAAGTACATTGTGCCTCGCAGTTTAAAGATCTCGACTTGGTACATGATTCATCATTAACACATTATGCACTTGACCTTGTCAAGAACAATTCAATGATCCAGAAAGTGATGGCTGACAATGTCTTAGAATTCTGCATGGCTGACTCTGAATTAGTATGGAGAAATCCAATACTAAAACACTATGGAAAAGTCCGATTAGAAATTATGTAGGACAGAAAATGAGTTTGGGGGTGCATGAATTGAAATAGATATTTTTCAAATAGTAATCTTGTCTCGTTCTAGAATGGCCATCGTGCACAGCTTCCGTGCGTGTATGTGTGCGTTGAAAGCTCAGAGAAATGTGTTGGCAAACACAAAAACCGGCTAGGCTTAGGAAATGTAACCCCCCCCCCCCCAAAGAATGTATTTAATTCAATATCCATTTATTGAAAACTTTCCCTCTACTTGGTTTGAATAAACAGAGTTGTAGGAATCGATATTTTCTATAATGTTTACTCCCCTGCGATAATACTGATTTGAATTGTGGTGGACATGGTTCTGAACATGGATTTCCAAATCAAAGACGGAGTCCTCCTTTGTCTAGAGCTTCTATTTGATTCTCCTCCAAATTGATTCCCTTCCAATTCCTCTAAATTCAACTGCTCTTATTCAAATAGCCTTTCTCAATTTGCAGGGATTCCAATACCTGGAGGACAGAGTTTAACAAGCAAACGCAAACTCTAACATGATTGAGATCTTAAACAAAAGAAGGGTATCAACGGGTGCCATGTGACTTTGACCCCTTCAAACAAAAAGGCAGTTTTCCAATCCCAACATCATCATTCGTCAGAATATTCTTCACTATACATTTACATTTACATTTAAGTCATTTAGCAGACGCTCTTATCCAGAGCGACTTACAAATTGGTGCATTCACCTTATGATATCCAGTGGAACAACCACTTTACAATAGTGCATCTAACTCTTTTAAGGGGGAGGGGGGTTAGAAGGATTACTTTATCCTATCCTAGGTATTCCTTAAAGAGGTGGGGTTTCAGGTGTCTCCGGAAGGTGGTGATTGACTCCGCTGACCTGGCGTCGTGAGGGAGTTTGTTCCACCATTGGGGTGCCAGAGCAGCGAACAGTTTTGACTGGGCTGAACGGGAACTGTACTTCCTCAGAGGTAGGGAGGCGAGCAGGCCAGAGGTGGATGAACGCAGTGCCCTTGTTTGGGTGTAGGGCCTGATCAGAGCCTGAAGGTACGGAGGTGCCGTTCCCCTCACAGCTCCGTAGGCAAGCACCATGGTCTTGTAGCGGATGCGAGCTTCAACTGGAAGCCAGTGGAGAGAGCGGAGGAGCGGGGTGACGTGAGAGAACTTGGGAAAGTTGAACACCAGACGGGCTGCGGCGTTCTGGATGAGTTGTAGGGGTTTAATGGCACAGGCAGGGAGCCCAGCCAACAGCGAGTTGCAGTAATCCAGACGGGAGATGACAAGTGCCTGGATTAGGACCTGCGCCGCTTCCTGCGTGAGGCAGGGTCGTACTCTGCGAATGTTGTAGAGCATGAACCTACAGGAACGGGTCACCGCCTTGATGTTAGTTGAGAACGACAGGGTGTTGTCCAGGATCACGCCAAGGTTCTTAGCACTCTGGGAGGAGGACACAATGGAGTTGTCAACCGTGATGGCGAGATCATGGAACGGGCAGTCCTTCCCCGGGAGGAAGAGCAGCTCCGTCTTGCCGAGGTTCAGCTTGAGGTGGTGATCCGTCATCCACACTGATATGTCTGCCAGACATGCAGAGATGCGATTCACCACCTGGTTATCAGAGGGGGGAAAGGAGAAGATTAATTGTGTGTCGTCTGCATAGCAATGATAGGAGAGACCATGTGAGGATATGACAGAGCCAAGTGACTTGGTGTATAGCGAGAATAGGAGAGGGCCTAGAACAGAGCCCTGGGGGACACCAGTGGTGAGAGCACGTGGTGCGGAGACAGATTCTCGCCACGCCACCTGGTAGGAGCGACCTGTCAGGTAGGACGCAATCCAAGCGTGGGCCGCGCCGGAGATGCCCAGCTCGGAGAGGGTGGAGAGGAGGATCTGATGGTTCACAGTATCAAAGGCAGCCGATAGGTCTAGAAGGATGAGAGCATATACATCTATAGGCTATTATTGTGAGGGGCAGGCCACACATCCACCATCAAATAGCAGATGCTGACACTTGAATTACATTCTAATTGACTTCAGTGAAACTTCAAAGTTGGTCAACCATGGTTTGCCAGTGCTGTGGTAAGATAGTGTAAAACTAGATGGTAACTTTACATGAATTGAGTTGTGGAGCATGATTTAGCTCTTGCAAAGCAGTTACATTTAGTCAAAGTTAAATGTAGTAAAATAATTGTTCTGATTACTTTGATATACTAATATATCAACCTTATTACTGTAGGGCAGTTAAATCAAATTTCATCAGAAATAACTACATTCGGATTACTACACTTTTATACACTCTCCTACTAGAATACCACAGTATATGACAACTGTAGTGATAGAGCACAGAAAACAACTGAGGCATTGTTGAAGTTTTAAATAATTAAAACACTCTTTTTCACAACATATTTTGACAAAGGTGTGTGGGGGGGGGGGGGGGGGGGTCGCTCTCAAAAATCACACTTTTAAAGATCGCTTGCCATTTCATGGTTGCAAAAAATTCTAATTATGCGCCTAATTTCAGTTTGTGACAAAACAAGCAAGTATAGTGTAGAGAATCATTGTACCATCTAAACCGCCATGAAATACACTACATGGCCAAAAGTATGCTCGTCGAACATCTCATTACAAAATCATGGGCATTTATATGGAGTTGGCAAACAATGCAACCGAGGACAGACTATTTTTAATCCCTACGCGCTTCAGCACTCGGCGGTCCCATTCTGTGAGCTTGTGTGGCCTACCACTTCGCGGCTGAGCCGTTGTTGCTCCTAGATGTTTCCACTTCCACATTTGCCGAACTGACTTGTTGGAAAGGTGGCATCCTATGACGGTGCCATGTTAAAAGTCACTGAGCTCTTCAGTAAGGCCATTCTACTGCCAATGTTTGTCTATGGAGATTGAAGGGGTGTCCACATACACTACATAGCCAAAAGTATCTTTCCATAACCAAAAGTATTGCATTTTCAGCTATGAGAATAACGGCCTTCAGTATTTTCAATGAGAATAACGGCCTTCAAAAATCGGCAGGCCCGTTCTGTGAGCTTGTGTGGCCTACACGTTCACGGAGCTTTTCAGTAAGGCCATTCTACTGCCAATGTTTGTCTATGGAGATTGAAGGGGTGTCCACATACACTACATAGCCAAAAGTATATTTTCCATAACCCAAAATATTGTACTTTTCAGGTTGTGTACAAAACTGAAAGTAAAAGGTGCAAAAAGTAAACTTCATAACAGAAAGCATAGAATAGATCATAGCGCACATAGAACAGATCTACCGCTTCTTAGACTTGCGTCAATGAGAATTACAGATCTATAAAAAACTGTGAATATGTTTGGGTTGCACAAAAAGTTATATATTGCAGGTTTTAAAAAATTAAAGAAAGATTGGTCCACAACAATGCTTAAACCACATCAGGACACCACTTTTAAGGTCTGGAAAAAAATAGAACACTTTTGGATTTATGGGTGTAGTGATCTTTTAGATGAAGTGCAACAATGTTCCTGTAGCGCTCATGTGGTTGCAGAGTTAGCAAAACAAATTTCCATTTGATGCAATTTATAATGACATCATTCTGTCAGGTAGGCATGGGCTACTTTTGTAGGTTTTTGGGAAAGCCTTTCCATGTCTACCAGAATAAGTTTATCATTAGCATTATCGCTAACAGCTACACATGTGCGAGCACTGCATACACACAGACAGGGGCACTCCTGTGCCGTTTCAAAAAGTTGCAGGAAAATACAAAACACTGATGCTAACTGACTAAACGGAATAGGCTACAGAAATGTCTGAACTACAGTTGTGTGTGAAAACACACACACAACCAAACTGAAATAAGTTTTCCCCTTTAGCCTACTTATCAGATTAATATACTGTGTTGTTATTAGGGGTGTGACAACCTGGCTATACTTCTAATCGTATACATAAATTGACAGATGATAATCGTGATCGGAATAAACGGAAGTGTTTATTATGCCTAAGTAGATGTTATCAAAATATGTATCTCCCTGCAGGGTTACAGTCCAAAAAAGCTGCAGATTAGGAGCAGAGCGCTTGGAGGTGTCTGTGTGTCATGTCCTCAAAACTTGCAGCGGCCAGACAAGTTTGCTGTAACTCAGAATGCGCATTAACGTTTCTTCCTAATTTCTATGTTGTGTAATAATTTAAAAAAAGACAGGAAGCAAAGTGTTTGCAATGACATCTTCGGTATGCATTGTGTGATTTTAACCAATTATGAGTAGGCCTTACGTGGAAACACTTATCTTCCTCTATCTTTTTACCTACAAAAAAAATAGTATAGAAATCTGCCCATCACATATGTTGATGTTGGGGTGGTGCTGGAGATGATGTATATTGAAGCAGGGAAAAATGACATTTTGAATTAAAACAGTGTAAAAGTAGCATTCTAAAAAATAACTACAGTGAGGGGAAAAAGTATTTGATCCCCTGCTGATTTTGTACGTTTGCCCACTGACAAAGAAATGATCAGTCTATAATTTTAATGGTAGGTTTATTTGAACAGTGAGAGACAGAATAACAACAAAAAAATCCAGAAAAACGCATGTCAAAAACGTTATAAATTGTTTTGCATTTTAATGAGGGAAATAAGTATTTGACCCCCTCTCAATCAGAAAGATTTCTGGCTCCCAGGTGTCTTTCATACAGGTAACGAGCTGAGATTAGGAGCACACTCTTAAAGGGAGTGCTCCTAATCTCAGTTTCTTACCTGTATAAAAGACACCTGTCCACAGAAGCAATCAATCAATCAGATTCCAAACTCTCCACCATGGCCAAGACCAAAGAGCTCTCCAAGGATGTCAGGGACAAGATTGTAGATCTACACAAGGCTGGAATGGGCTACAAGACCATTGCCAAGCAGCTTGGTGAGAAGGTGACAACAATTGGTGCGATTATTCGCAAATGGAAGAAACACAAAAGAACTGTCAAACTCCCTTGACCTAGGGCTCCATGCAAGATCTCACCTCGTGGAGTTGCAATGATCATGAGAATGGTGAGGAATCAGCCCAGAACTACACAGGAGGATCTTGTCAATGATCTCAAGGCAGCTGGGACCATAGTCACCAAGAAAACAATTGGTAACACACTACGCCGTGAAGGACTGAAATCCTGCAGCGCCCGCAAGGTCCCCCTGCTCAAGAAAGCACATATACATGCCCGTCTGAAGTTTGCCAATGAACATCTGAATGATTCAGAGGACAACTGGGTGAACGTGTTGTGGTCAGATGAGACCAAAATGGAGTTCTTTGGCATCAACTCAACTTGCCGTGTTTGGAGGAGGAGGAATGCTGCCTATGACCCCAAGAAACCATCCCCACCGTCAAACATGGCGGTGGAAACATTATGCTTTGGGGGTGTTTTTCTGCTAAGGGGACAGGACAACTTCACCGCATCAAAGGGACGATGGACGGGGCCATGTACCGTCAAATCTTGGGTGAAAACCTCCTTCCCTCAGCCAGTGTATTGAAAATGGGTCGTGGATGGGTATTCCAGCATGACAATGACCCAAAACACACGGCCAAGGCAACAAAGGAGTGGCTCAAGAAAAAGCACATTAAGGTCCTGGAGTGGCCTAGCCAGTCTCCAGACCTTAATCCCATAGAAAATCTGTGGAGGGAGCTGAAGGTTCGAGTTGCCAAACGTCAGTCTCGAAACCTTAATGACTTGAAGAAGATCTGCAAAGAGGAGTGGGACAAAATCTCTCCTGAGATGTGTGCAAACCTGGTGGCCAACTACAAGAAACATCTGACCTCTGTGATTGCCAACAAGGGTTTTGCCACCAAGTACTAAGTCATGTTTTGCAGAGGGGTCAAATACTTATTTCCCTCATTAAAATGCAAATCAATTTATAACATTTTTGACATGCGTTTTTCTGGATTTTTTTGTTGATATTCTGTCTTTCACTGTTCAAATAAACCTACCATTAAAATTACAGACTGATAATTTCTTTGTCAGTGGGCAAATGTACAAAATCAGCAGGGGATCAAATACTTTTTTCCCTCACTGTAGATGGTAACATTACATGAAGTAAAGTTGTTGAATTCAGAAAGTATTCAGACCCCTTCACTTTCTCCACATTTTGTTACATTATAGCCTTATTCTAAAATGGATTAAATAAAACATTTTCCTCAATGTACACAATACCCCATAATGACAAAGCGAAAAAAAGGTTTAGACCTTTTTGCAATTTTATTGGGAAAAAAAAGAAAAAAAAACTTGAAATACCCTATTTACATAAGTATTCAGACCCTTTGGTTGTCAGTAGAGCTCCGAGACAAGATTGTGGCAAGGCACAGATCTGAGGAAGGGTACCAAAACATTTCTGCAGCATTGAAGGTTCCCAAGAACACAGTGGCCTCCAACATTCTTAAATGGAAGAAGTTTGGAACCACCAAGACTCTTCCTAGAGCTGGCCACCCGGCCAAACTGAGCAATCGGGGGAGAAGAGCCTTGGTCTGGAAGGTGACCAAGAACCTGATGGTCACTCTGACAGAGCGCCAGAGTTTTTCTGTAGAGATGGGAGAACCTTCCAGAAGGACAACAATCTCTACAGCACTCCACCAATCAGGCCTTTATGATAGAGTGGCCAGATGGAAGCCTATCCTCAGTAAAAGGCACATGAGAGCCCACTTAGAGTTTGCCAAAAGGCACTTAAAGGACTCTCAGACCATGAGAAACAAAATTATCTGGTCTGATGAAACCAAGATGGAAATCTTTGGCATGTATGCCAAGAGTCACGTCTGGAGGAAACCAAGCACCGCTCATCACCTGGCCAATACCATCCCTACGGTGAAGCATGGTGGTGGCAGCATCATGCTGTGGGGATGTTTTTCAAGGGACATGGACTGGGAGACTAGTCAGGATTGAGGAAAAGATGAATGGAGCAAAGTAAAGAGAGATCCTTGATGAAAACCTTCTCCAGAGCGCTCAGAACTTCAGATTGGGGCCAAGGTTCACCTTCCAACAGGACAACGACCCTAAGCACACAGCCAAGACAACGCAAGAGTGGCTTTGGGGCAAGTCTCTGAATGTCCTTGAGTGACCCAGCCAGAGCCTAGACATGAACCCCATCTAACATCTCTGGAGTGACCTTAAAATAGCTGTGCAGCCATCCCCATCCAACCTGACAGAGCTTGAGAGAATCTGCATATAAGAATGGGAGAACCTCCCCAAATACAGGTGTGCCAAGCTTGTACCATCATACCCAAGAAGACTCAAAGCTATAATCGCTGCCAAAGGAGCTTCAACAAAGTACTGAGTAAACGGTCTGAATAGTTACAGTTGAAGTCGGAAGTTTACATACACCTTAGCCAAATACATTTAAACTCAGTTTTTCACAATTCCTGACATTTAATCATAGTAACAATTCCCTGTCTTAGGTCAGTTAGGATCACCTCTTTATTTTAAGAATGTGAAATGTCAGAAAAATAGTAGAGAGAATGATTTATTTCAGCTTTTATTTCTTTCATCACATTCCCAGTGGGTCAGAAGTTTACATGCACTCAATTAGTATTTGGTAGCATTGCCTTTCAATTGTTTAACTTGGGTCAAACGTTTTGGGTAGCCTTCCACAAGCCTCCCACAATAAGTTGGGTGAATTTTGGCCCATTCCTCTTGACAGAGCTGGTGTAACTCAGTCAGGTTTGTAGGCCTCCTTGCTCGCACACGCTTTTTCAGTTCTGCCCACAAATTCTCTATAGGACTGAGGTCAGGGCTTTGTGATGGCCACTCCAATACCTTGACTTTGTTGTCCTGAAGCCATTTTGCCACAACTTTGGAAGTACGCTTGGGGTCATTGTCCATTTGGAAGAACCATTTGTGACCAAGCTTTAACTTCCTGACTGATGTCTTGAGATGTTGCTTCAATATATCCACATCATTTTCCCACCTCATGATGCCATCGATTTTGTGAAGTGCATCAGTCCCTCCTGCAGCAAAGCACCCCCACAACATGTTGCTACCACCCTCGTGCTTCACGGTTGGGATGGTGTTCTTCGGCTTGCAAGCATCCCCCTTTTTCCTCCAAACATAACGATGGTCATTATGGCCAAGCAGTTCTATTTTTGTTTCATCAGACCAGAGAACATCTCTCCAAAATGTATGATCTTTGTCCCCATGTGCAGTTGCAAACCGTAGTCTGGCTTTTTTTAATGGTGGTTTTGGAGCAGTGGCTTCTTCCTTGCTGAGCGGCCTTTCAAGTTATGTCGATATAGGACTCGTTTTACTGTGGATATAGATACTTTTGTACCCGTTTCCTCCAGCATCTTCACATGGTCCTTTGCTGTTGTTCTGGGATTGATTTGCACTTTCCACACCAAAGTACGTTCATCTCTAGGAGGCAGAACGCGTCTCCTTCCTGAGCGGTATGACAGCTGCGTGGTCCCATGGTGTTTAAACTTGCCTACTATTGTTTGTACAGATGAATTTGGTACCTTCAGGTGTTTGGAAATTGCTCCCAAGGATGAACCAGACTTCTGGAGATCTATAAAAAATTGTCTGAGGTCTTGGCTGATTTCTTTAGATTTTCCCATGATGTCAAGCAGAGGCACTGGGTTTGATGGTAGGCCTTGAAATGCATCCACAGGTACACCTCCAATTGACTCAAAGTATGTCAATTAGCCTATAATTTCCCAAGCTGTTTAAAGGCACAGTCAACTTAGTGTATGTAAACTTCTGACCCACTGGAATTGTGATACAGTGAATAAGTGAAATAGTCTGTCTGTAAACAATTGTTGGAAAAATTACTTGTGTCATGCACAAAGTAGATGTCCTAACCGACTTGCCAAAACTATAGTTTGTTAACAAGAAATTTGTGGAGTGGTTGAAAAGCGAGTTTTAATGACTTCAACCTAAGTGTACGTAAACTTACGACTTCAACTCTATATAAACGCGATGTTTTTTTTTTGCAAAAATTTCTAAAAACCTATTTTTTGCTTTGTCATTATGGGGTATTTATTGTGTGTAGATTGATGAGGGGGAAAAAATATTTTATTCATTCTAGAATAAGGCTGTAACGTAACAAAATGTGGAAAAAGTTATGGGGTCTGAATACTTTCCGAATGCACTGTACGCTAGATTTAGAGATATTTGGCAACTTTAGTTGTGAATGATACAAACCTTAATGTCTTAAAAAACAAAATATATATGGGCTGCATGATGAGACTATAAGCGATTGATGATTTGAGAAAGTCGCCAAAAAAGCTTGCGCTCTGTTCCTTGCCTCAGGCTGCACAGTTGTTCTCTCATCAAGTGATCATATTTTCACACATCAGACTATTCTCAATTTAATATTTTCTTCACTAATATGCCAAATCAGTTTCGATTCAGAATGGCCCATTATCAAACGGACAGGAACAGGGCCAGGGGGAAAAAAACACATGTCATCTGTATGCACTCGAACAGCAAACCACCGGTTGGTTTTTCAATCATGCCAAGTAGACTACTCCGTTTATTTCACTCCACGCATCAACCACTGTTTGAGAAGCATGCGGCCTCTCTCTGCGCTACAGCTGATAGCCTATTCCGCCCAAACTCTGCATGCCATGGGCTCACCAACCCTGTTCCTGCAGCTACCCAGTGCTTAAATTTGGGAAACCAAGTGAAATCTTTTCGGGAACATCGATAGTAACATGTTGTTTTCACAATGAAACATATTTCATTAAACTGTTGGCAGCCCCTCTCTCTGCACGCTGGAGAAGGGAATAAAGGACAGAGAGAAGGAGATGGTAACACACAGTGATGAGATATTCTGTAGCTAAAAAGGTAAATGTGTCAGCCTATTAATTATGAAAATATAAAAAATGCCCTATTACTTGGCTATTCAAAATCAAATAGAAATTCATTATAAATGTAGGCTTCCTCTCTCTGTAAGCTAACCTGCACAATCAATGAACCAACAGCATGGCCTAGGCCTATATGTTTTCTCGCAGACTCATGGATAGAACGTTTGGAGCATTGCATAAGCTAACCAGCCCCATTATGCATAATAATACAGTCCACACAAAGGTGATTACTATAATTGTTTACATTTTGGAGTATAGGCTAGACCAATTACAGTACGTACAAAAACATATTTAAAAATAAGAAAAATAATGGCACAGTCATTATTTGAATTTGGGGGGGGGGGGGTTCGGGCTTGGGCTCATATATAGGCCTATGTACATGTATAAGCTCTAATATGCGTATGATTGATTTGAATGAATCATCACCTTAGAAATTGCTGTCCATTTCGTTGTGATAGACTTTGAAACAACATCCAAAACGACCCTGTTTTTCTCTCATTTTCAACCTGTTGTTGAACTTCTTTCTTCAAATTGATCGATCACAGTAAGATGAGTTTTAAAGCATGATAATGTTTTGATGATAAGTGATAGATGTGATTTTCGATATCATTTGCATTAATATCAGAATGGTTAGAGGGACAATAGAGCCCTGAGTACCAGGCAATTAGCGACCTGATGGTCGTTAGTGAGTTGTGTACTACCAATGCATGACCAGAGAGCATAAAAGGAGATTACCATGGAATTTTACTATGGTCATGACTCATACGGTCAGCGCAACAGCCCTAACAATTCCCAGTGTTGTAAATCATCATCATTACATAATCAAATCAATGATGTGTGTGTTCTACCTGTGTTATCAATGATAATACCACAAATGATTGTGAGTTAACTGATTAATATAATGTTTGATTTAAATGCTTTGCAAGAAGAATGATTTCCCTAATAATCGTGTTCACATTAGCACATTTGATGATCAGGCTACCTGATGGGACATTGAAAAATGAAACTCGCAAGGCAGGTGCTGTTAAGCTCTCCCAAGCTGTAAGAAAAAACTAAATAAATAAACAATGTAGTGTTTTGAAAAATAGTAACCATATTTCAACTTGTTTCACCACAAGAACACCACTAAACCCTTGTTAAGTTTAATCATATAGGTTAGAGCTAGATAAAAGCAAAATAATCCATGAGAGAGAGTCCACAAATTTACACAGCTGTGTGCAGGTTACCTTTGAACTGTAAAAACAGCTACTAAATGTCATCCAACACTATATTGTGTGGCTTACCTCTGTGTGAGTGTGTGTCCCTAAACTGTGAATAGAATATGATTGAGTGAGAATATTACAATTTCTAACTGAATCTATAGGATTAAGTGTATGTCAATCACTGTAAATCACAGCCTGTTGATTTACTTTCTGGCAATGTTTATGACATTTTAGCTGACTTACGAATGGTGAAAGCCACGAAAGATGTTCAGATTTAAGGGTTGGGTACCCAGGTGTGTGTGTATGTATGAGTGTTGCTTGTTGGGGTACATTACTGTTAATTGATACAGTGTGTAGTGCGAAGTGATATGTGATTATTCACTGAGGATATAGACCTAAAGCAGATGTGCAAGGACAGAACATCCTTGCCGGTCGTTAACTACTCCAACAAACAGTCTGGAATGGATAAATGCTACGGAGAAAGAGAGTTGTATAAAAATGTGTCCATTTCCAAAGATTAAAAAACATTTATATTATCACACAATCAAAACAATAATGCAATTAATTGTGTGATCTGCTTGTGTTCTAATCTGTTGTCAATGTTCATAAACACACACAGAGACTGTGATGATGACACTGCTTAAGATAACCACACTAACCTAAATATGAAAGGGAAAAGTAGAAAGAATGACAGCCAAGTCTTTTACTCAAGCTACAGGTCAAATCAATTTAGTTAGCAAGTTACAGACAACATGAACAACAAGCAAGCTAACGTTACTCAAAGTTCATTAGCTAGCTAGCTAAATAAACCCACAGGTCAGGCTAGCTAGCTAGCTAAAATTATGAACATAATCAGCTGTGTGTCTCTCTGTGAGTAGCCTGTCTGGTAGTCCTAAAGTTAGTTTGGAATTTGTTTGCGTGCTTGGAATCTTAGCTGTGTGGGCACGTGATGTTGTGTTCCATCTTTTACATTGTCGACAGTGAATGTGTAAAGTAAGGTGTGTGATAGATGGCTAACTAACCAAAGGTACGAGAAGCATCCAGCTAAAAGATACTGATAATTTAGCTACCTCAGTACTATACCCCCTAGCTATGGCGTGATAGACCTTTCAGTGCAACCCGTTTGTCACTAGGGTTTATTCACTAGGAAACAAATACGATGAAATGGAGAGGGACCATACCAATAGAACCTAGAATTTTATTATATAGGAATCACCTTGTCTTGTTGGCATTATGCAGTGTAACATTAGTCAGATGCAAAAGTAGCCGTCTCATTTTCCTTCATTCATTCAAGCTTTGCTAACATGCTGTTTCTGGTTGTTGTGGCCCGTCAAAAAGTGCAGTCTGAGTTGAAACGAGAGAAAATAATGACGGTTCTGCGAATGAGTATACATTTTATTTATTTATTTTATTTTTATTTTACCGTTATTTTACCAGGTAAGTTGACTGAGAACACGTTCTCATTTGCAGCAATGACCTGGGGAATAGTTACAGGGGAGAGGAGGGGGATGAATGAGCCAATTATAAACATAGTAACAGACATGAGAGCTGTTACTTTTCAACACCCTAAACTCTGATAAACAGCTGTAACTTCATTGGTAGATGATATTTCTGTTCTGATTTTGAGATTTAAATAGCAGAGAAGTAGACAAAGATTTCATATGCTCGAACTTGTCTAACTTGTTGAGGGAGTGGTCAAAACGGCAGTTGTTTCTAAAAGTTCACAGAAAATGTTGTCAATCCGGTTACTAAAACAGCTGTAACGTTTGATCAGTACCAGACCATTTTGTTACGATTTCAGATTTGAATAGCAGGGAAGTAGTCAAAGATGTCATACCACCTAACATTTTGTCTAGGTTGTTGGCAAACAACTGCAAAGTTTGCATTGTTTACAGTGAATAGAATAGCAAGTTGGGAGGGAAGCTGTCACAAAGGGACCTTTAAAATGCTGAGGAACTCCCATGAATGTGGATGGAAGACAAATAGAAGCACAAAAAGTTGAATAGCTTAAAAAGTATGAAAGATATCAAAAAGTTGTATACAAGCAAATCAATCCAGACCAGTCTACACATTTTAAGAAGTTTGAACTGCGTTTCTAGCTTAAACGGTAGAGGAGTAGCGTTCCAAATAATAAGAAGTATGTAGAAGATTTAAAGTGGGGACTCCTGCTTCACAAGCCCCATTTATAATGAATGTATCTGCACTGTATGTTTCTTATCTAGGCAGCCACACAGTTTTAGAGAAATTATTGCATACATTTCTTCTAATTAACTACCAATATGCGAACATTCCATTCAAACAATGCAGTCAATCCACAGCCATACACTGGCTATTAAGACTTAGATAAGTTATAAATTCAAAAATACTGATGATATTGTATAGTACCACTCAAAGCTTTCCAAGAAAAGATACATTCTGACATTTATGGTCTGTTAACATATACAGTGCCTTCAGAAAGTATTCACATTATTTTGTTACAGCCTGATTTCAAAATGGATTCATTATATTTTTTTCTCGCCCATCTACACACAATACCCATAACGGCAAAGATAAAACATTTTTTAGTAAATTTTGAATTTTTTTTGAAAATGAAATACAGAAATCTCTCATTGACATAAGTATTCACACCCCCGAGTCAACAGTTTGTAGATGTCACTGATCCCTACGGAGCTGTCATTACACACACCTGGCCCCTATTCCATTTGATTAGTATTTGTATAAGTGTGCCCTTTGTTCCCCATTGTCCTGTCGATAAATGTTACAATGTCCGTTGGTCGTGTGAGCACCTGTGCTGTGTTGTTTTGGCTTTCATCCTGGGTGTATTGCACAGATGATTACGGGTCTCGTCCCGTGTGATAATCATTGTTCGATTGTGTATTTATTCAAGGTACTCCTCGCTCTTTTCTTTGGCTTTCTACCCTGTGTTTTGTATACGTATTGGTTTGGTCATCGTCCCCGTGCCTTCTCATGGCCTGATGTAATTTGGGTCTATAAAAACCCCTATTACGCATTCCTGCACCTGTCTCCCGATCCTTAAAACCAGCCTGACAGTAGAAGTACCTTTGGCAGCGATTACAACTGTGAATCCTTCTGGGTAAGTCTCTAAGATCCTTCCACACCTGGATTCAATGGCAGAAAAAGTACCAAAATGTCAATGAGTAAAAGTAAAAGACACCTTAACAGAAAATGACTCAAGTAAAAGTCACCCAGTAAAATACTACTTGAGTAAAAGTATTTGGTTTTAAATATACTTACAGTGCCTTGCAAAAGTATTCATCCCCCTTGGCGTTTTTCCTATTTTTTTTGCATTACAACCTGTTATTTGAATGGTTTTGTACTTGGATTTCATGTAATGGACATACAAAGTAGTCCAAATTGCTGAACTGAAAGAAATAACTTGTTTAAAAAAAATCAAGTGAAAAGTGGTGTGTGCATATATGTATTCACCCCCTTTGCTATGAAATCCCTAAATAAGATCTGGTGCAATCAATTACCTTCAGAAGTCACATAATTAGGTAAAGTCCACTTGTGTGCAATCTAAGTGTCACATGATCTGTCACATGATCTCAGTATATATACACCTGTTCTGAAAGGCCCCAGTATCTGTAAGACCACTAAGCAATGGGCACCACCAAGCAAGCGACACCATGAAGACCAAGGAGCTCTCTAAACAGGTCAGGGACAAGGTTGTGGAGAAGTACAGATCAGGGTTGGTTATAAAAAAATATCCGAAACTTTGAACATCCCACGGAGCACCATTAAATTCATTATAAAAAAATTGTAAGAATATGGCACTACAACAAACCTGCCGAGAGGACCGCCCACCAAAACTCACAGACCAGGCAAGGAATACATTAATCAGAGAGGCAACAAAGAGACCAAAGATAACCCTGAAGGAGCTGCAAAGCTCCACAGCGGAGATTGGAGCATCTGTCCATAGGACCACTTTAAGCCGTACACTCCACAGAGCTGAACTTTATGGAAGAGTGGCCAGAAAAAAGCCATTGTTTAAGGAAAAAAATAAGCAAACCCGTTTGGTGTTTGCCAAAAGGCATGTGGGAGACTCCCTAAACCTATGGAAGAAGGTACTCTGGTCAAATGAGACTAACATTGAGAATTTTAAACATCAAGGAAAACGCTATGTCTGGCACAAACCCAACACCTCTCATCACCCCCGAGAGCCCCATCCCCATCGTTTTTCCCATCGGCAGGGACTGGGAAACTGGTCAGAATTGAAAGAATGATGGATGGCACTAAACACAGGGAAATTCTTGAGGGAAGCCTTTTTCAGTCTCCCAGAGATTTGTGACTGGGACGGAGGTTCACCTTCCAGCAGGACAATGACCCTAAGCATACTGCTAAAACAACACATGGGTGGTTTAAGGGGAAACATTTACATGTCTTGTAATGGCCTAGTCAAAGCCCAGACCTCAATCCAATTGAGAATCTGTGGTATGACTTAAAGATTGCTGTACACCAGCAGGACCAATTCAACTTGAAGGAGCTGGAGCAGTTTTGTCTTGAAGAATGGCCAAAAATCCCAGTGGCTAGATGTGCCAAGCCTATAGAGACATACCCCAAGAGACTTGCAGCTGTAATTGCTGCTAAAGGTGGCTCTACAAAGTATTGACTTTGGGGGGGAGGTGAATAGCTTTGCACGCTCAAGTTCTGTTTGTCTTATTTCTTGTTTGTTTCACAAGAAAAAATATTTTGCATCTTCAAAGTGGTAGGCATGTTGTGTAAATCAAATAATACAAACCCCCCAAAAATAAATTACATTTCCAGGTTGTAAGACAACAAAATATGAAAAATGCCAAGGGTGAATACTTTCCCAAGCCACAGTAAGTATCAAAAGTAAAAGCATAAATAATTTCAGATTCCTTATATTAAGTAAACCAGATGGCAAGATGTTCTTGTTTTTATAATGTATGGCTAGCCAGGGGCACACTACAACACTCGGAAATAATTTACAAAAAAAGCATTTGTGTTTAGTGAGTCTGCCGCAGTCCTGCGTGTCAGGGAAAATGTATGGAGTAAAAAGTACATTATTTTTTATAAGGAATGTGGTGGAGTAAAAGTAAACCACAGATATCCCCAAAAACTACTGAAGTAAAAAATGATTTAAAGTACTACTTAAGTACTTTACACCGCTGCCTGGATTGTGTAACATTTCCTCATTATTCTTTTCAAAATTCTTCAACCTCGGTCAAATTGGTTGTTGATCATTGCTAGACAACCATTTTCAGGTCTTGCCATAGATTTAAGGCAAAACTGTAAACTCAGCCCCTCGGGAACAGTTTTCTCCTATCACAGCCATTAAAATCTGTAACGGTTTTAAAGTCACCATTGGCCTCACGGTGAAATCCCTGAGTGGTCTCCTTCCTCTCCGGCAACTGAGTTAGGAAGGACGCCTGTATCTTTGTAGTGACTGGGTGTATTGATACACCATACAAAGTGTAACTAATAACTTCACCAAGCTCAAAGGGATATTCAATGTCTGCTTCTACCAATAGGTTCCCTACTTCGCGAGGCATTGGAAAACCTCCCTGGTCTTTGTGGTTGAATCTGTGTTTGAAATTCACAGCTCGACTGAGGGACCTTACAGATAATTGTGTGGGGTACAGAGATGAGGTAGTCATTCAAAAATCATGTTAAACACTATTATTCCACACAGCGTGAGTCCATGCAAGATATGGGACTTGTTACTCCTGAAATTAGGCCTGCCATAACAAAGGGGTTGAATACTTATTGGCTCAAGTCATTTTAGCTTAAATTGTTTTATTAAATTGTTTAAAAAACTATTCAAATACATGATTCCACTTTGACATTATGAGCTATTGTGTGTAGGCCAGGGACCAAAAATATCAGTTTAATCCATTTTAAATTCAGGCTGTAACACCACAAAATGTGGAAAAAGTCAAGGGATGTGAATACATTATAAAAGGCACTTTATTTTAGAGGCTATTTATACATTACAGAAAATTGATAGGATCTATGTCACCAACATTGTCTAGGCAACAAGCAGAGGCAACTCATTCCAAATAGGCCTACTAGCACCGCACCGTCACACACTCAGAACCTTGCAGAAATGCTGTTTGACATCTTGCCCCTTCCCGTCGCCACAGGAGTGCGAGGATGTCAATGGGAAAACAGCTTGCGCGCCAGCAATGCCAGGGATAACATATGTTTTACCTAATGAGAGGTTATTCTCAAGCAACTTAGTCAACAAAACCATTAATCGAGTGTCACAGGGGTAAATATTCCTGTGAATATGACAAAGGCAAAAAGAACTGTAATAGGGCTGGATTCAAACATCATCATCTAGACTATAGCTCTAAAGCCCAGGCAGCACCAGCAAAGGCAGAAGCAGCAGCAGTAGCCTGTCAGTGTCAGCATATATGGGATTATAGTCAGCCGCTGTGTTGTGGGTGACAGATAAATTAACTGTGTGAGAGGGGGTTTGTTATACAACATTGAGTACATATCGTCGGGGCTCTGCACGGTATAACAAACCAGCGCTTTTTACTGTTTTGTGGGACGATGTTATATGGCATCTGACTGCCATCGTTGTAAATGTGCCGTGTTTGGAGCAAATTAATCCCAGACCAACATGGATGTGATAGAAGTGGGCCCTAAACTACTGCCTCACTGACATTTCAAATTCATCACCTGTGTACTCCCTCTTGGATTTTGGGGTAGACGTCCTATCCCCTTCGTATTATTGTTCAGAATGTCATTGTTATTATAAAACCTAACAAGTTAAGGTAGCGGTGATAGCTTTGGGCCAGTAACTGAAAGGTCGCTGGTTCGAATACCTGAACCAACAAATTGGAAAATGTACACTACAGCTCAGAAGTTTGGGGTCATTTAGAAATGTCTTGTTTTTGAAAGAAAAGCAAATATTTTGTCTATTAAAATAACATAAAATTTATCAGAAATACAGTGTAGACATTGTTAATGTTGTAAATGACTATTGTAGCTGGAAACGGCATATTTTTTATGGAATATCTACATAGGCGTACAGAGGCCCATTATCAGCAACTATCACTCCTGTGTTCCAATGGCATGTTGCGTTAGCTAATCCAAGTTTATCTAATTTTTGCAATTATGTTAGCACAGCTGAAAACTGTTGTGCTGCTGAAAGAAGCAATAAAACTGGCCTTTTTTTAGACTAGTTGAGTATCTGGAGCATCAGCACTTGTGGGTTCGATTACAGGGTCAAAATGGCCAGAAACAAAGACCTTTCTTCTGAAACTCGTCAGTCTATCCTTGTTCAGAGAAATGAAGGCTATTTATTCCATGCGAGAAACTGCCAAGAAACTGAAGATCTCGTACAACGCTGTGTACTACTTCCTTCACAGAACAGCGCAAACTGGCTCTAACTAGAATAGAAAGAGGAGTGGGTGGCCCCGGTGCACAACTAAGCGGTAGTGTATATTTCTTCTCCTTCCCCATTTCAGTCCATTCTGTTCCATTTGGTACCAAATGAATACAACCCAGGCTGAGCACACGGGGGACTTCACTCATACTGAAAATACAGTAAACAAAGCTCTTGTAAATGTCTTTTAGAATGGAGGGTTCTTTGTAAGGACGCTCTAATTAACAGAGGCTGGTCGTCAAACCAAGGAGATTCCCCATGAGAAAGAGAGAGAGACAGAGCAAGAGACGGGGCGAACACAGGGCATTTACATGCAGGACGTGGAGACAGGCACAGGTAACATGAGTCAGCTACCTGAGCGTCATACAATAGCAAAGCCGTAATGAGCAGAGCAGGAATCATCTGTTCATTTGGGCCGAACATGTACACACGCTGCCCTTTGGACATATGGCACTAAAACACTGCTATGTAACCTGAGTGAGCAAGTGAGCTCCAGTCGCTTCCAGAGAATATTTAAATATGCAAGAGCTGGGTAATATTCATTAGGCCAGCAAATGGACTGAAACAGGGAGGGACTAGCTGAACCTGTCCAATAAGAAATGCTTGTTTTTGTTTTCCATTACAATTTTTTTTGCTAAGGTACAGTGAGCCCGAATGAATACGACCAATACTTCATTCTGTGATTTAGTCCATGTGTCGGTCTGTGTGGTAACATAGGGTTTTACATTATTCACTTGCTCATTGCTGCTTAGAATATACAGTCCATTCAGAAAGCAATCAGACCCCTTGACGTTCTCCACATTGTTACGTTACAGCCTTATTCTAAAAGGGATTCAATTGTTTTTTTCCCCCTTATCAATATCAATACCCCATAATAACAAACCAAAAACAAGTTTAGAATTTACTAACTCATAAAAAATAAAAATTAACTGATATCACATTATATAAATATTCAGACCCTTTACTCAGTACTTTGTTGAAGTACCTTTGGCAGCGATTACAGCTACAAGCTTGGCACACCTACATTTGGGGAGTTTCTCCCATTCTTCTCTGCAGATCCTCTCAAGCTCTGTCAGGTCTCTCCAGAGATGTTTGATCGGGTTCAAGTCCGGGCTCTAGCTGGGCCACTCAAGGACAGTCAGAGACTTGTCCCGAAGCCACTTCTGCATTCTCTTGGCTGTGTTCTTAGGGTCATTGTCCTGTTGGAAGGTGAACCTTCGCCCCAGTCTGAGGTCCTGAGCTCTCTGGAACAGGTTTTCATCAAGTATCTCTCTGTACTTTGCTCTGTTGATCTTTTCCTCGATCCTGACTAGTCTCCCAGTCCCTGCTGCTGAAAAAAAAAATCACACCAGCATGATGCTGCCACCACCATGCTTCACCGTAGGGATGGTGCCAGGTTTCCTCCAGACATGAAGCTTGGCATTCAGGCTAAATTCAATCTTTGTTTCATCAGCCAATAGAACTTACTTCTCATGAGAGAAGCAAGCTATCATGTGCTTTTTACTTTGGAGTGGCTTCCGTCTGGCCACTCCACCATAAAGGCCTGACTGTGGAGTGCTGCAGAGATGGCTGTTCTTCTGGAAGGTCCTCCCATCTCCACAGAAGAACTCTGGAGCTTTGTCAGAGTGGCCATCGGATTCTTGGTCACCTCCTTGACCAAGGCCCTTCTCCCCCGATTGCTCAGGTTGGCCGGGCGGCCAGCTCTAGGAAGAGTCTTGGTGGTTACAAACTTCTTCCATTTAAGAATGATGGAGGACACTATGTTCCTGGGGACCTTCAATGCTGCAGACATTTTTTGGTACCCTTCCCCAGATCTGTGCCTCGACACAATCCTGTCCCGGAGCTCTACGGAAAATTCCTTTGACCTTCCTTTGACCTCATGGTTTTTGCTCTGACATGCACTGTCAAATGTGGGACATTATATAGACAGGTGTGTACCTTTCCAAATCATGTCCAATCAATTGAATTTACAGGTGGACTCCAATCAAGTTGTAGAAAAATCTCAAGGATGATCAATGGAAACAGGATGCACCTGAGCTCAATTTCAAGTCTCATAGGAAAGGGTCTGAATATTTATGCAAATAAGGCATTTCTTTTTCTTTTCTTTTACCAGTTTTTTCACTTTGTCATTATGGGGTATTGTGTGTAGATTGATGAAGAAAAATTATTATTTAATCAATTTTATTATAAAAGGCTGTAACGAAACAAAATGTGGAAAAAGTCAAAGGGTCCGAATACACTGTACCTCAAAGCAACCTCCTGCCATGAGACTGTGCCTATGACTTCTTGTTAAGTCATATGTCTCCCGGGTGGCGCAGTGGTCTAGGGCACTGCATCGCAGTGCTAGCTGCGCCACCAGAGTCTCTGGGTTCACGCCCAGGCTCTGTCGCAGCCGGCCGCAACTGGGAGGTCCGTGGGGCGACGCACAATTGGCATAGCGTCGTCCGGGTTAGGGAGGGTTTGGCCGGTAGGGATATCCTTGTCTCAGTATGTAAAATGTAATAAAATGTATGCACTCTACTGTAAGTCGCTCTGGATAAGAGCGTCTGCTAAATGACTAAAATGTAAAATGTAATAAAAATAGAACTGGTCACTCGGTGCATGAAATCCTGCACTAAGACATGTGCTCAGCTGCGTTTGACGTTACCGTCACTAGTACAACCATCAGGTATGGTGATTAGCTTTCTTAATTGTGTGTTTAAGCATTACACAAAGGTTCATTAGACCTACTTATCTCACATGTAACCACTACTGAACCCAAGACATGGGAACAAAATCTATTTATCAGAGGCTACATTAGGGAAGGAATCTAAAGTGTTGATGGGTCAAAAGAACATCGTTAACAAGCAGTGGCTGCTAAATGATTTCCCAGGTGACCCATATCTCATAATTACTGCCTTGCTTTAAGTTGCATCTCCTCATTTAGTGTCTTGCTTGCCCTATTAGTGACCGTAAATTGCTAGCAATCATGCATTTTAGGTCCAGTATCAGGAGCAAGGCTGGGTTTAATGTACTGTAAAAATGGCTTACCTTCATTTAGGAGAGCGTGAGTTCTGGCATGTGTGACTCAGAGGACACACACATGCGTGCGACATGTATATACACACATACCTGCTCTCTCATCCTTGAGATGACACAATATAATTTTTTTGGGGGGAAAGCGACTTTCATCATCTTTGTTTCATGTTTTGCTCGAGGAGACATCCTAGCTGTCCACATAGTCTGACAAATGAAGGACATCATTGCAAATTAAAATCATGACCAAAAATGCATCCGGTGGGGTAGGCCTACAGTATATTCCATTAAACAAACTGAAGCCTAATAAAGTCCTCTCAATCAGCAAAGTTCTTGTCAGCTGTGCCCCATATCTCCTCTGCTGGCTGTCATTCCCAGACAACAACAACAACTAGGACTTTAAATGCCCGCAGCTATGTCACAATGACAGAATCTCATACTCATGGATGAGGTGTCAATATGACGGTGTCAATATGTCACCGGGTCGGCCCTGACACTTTAGTCCCAGGCAAAGAACTGCCCCCTAATCTCTGACAGGGACAACAGGCTGCTGCATGCATTCTGGAGAGGCATGGAAACAATGATAAGGGGCTACTAATGCCACCTCTCCAACTCAGCCCAGGGAGAACATTTACATGTCAAAGCCCCAAGCCACTCTGTACTGGGAGAGGAGTCGCTTCTTCTCTCCCTCCCAAATCTCGCTCGTTCCCCTGTTCCATCTCTATTTCGCGGTCTCTCTTTATCCCCACACACAGTCAGAGCAGACCCCTGGGGAGTGATAGCTGAATAATGGGCCAAGCACATAGGCATTGTGTGTGTGTGTGTGTGTGTGTGTGTGTGTGTGTGTGTGTGTGTGTGTGTGTGTGTGTGTGTACGCACGTATGTCAGTGAGAGGGAGGGAGAGAGAGTACAAAATAAGAGAGAGCGAGACCTCTCCTCTCATCGCCCCTCTGTCCTGGCTGCTCTGGTGACGATGGCAGGGTCTGAAATGCTCTCTGTGGTCACACAGCGGTAGATTATGGAGCATGCCACTGGAGTGTGGAAAGCCTTTAAGGAGCAGCTGCTCCACGGGATGTTTACTCCCACAGGAGCTGAAATATTGATCACTCCCAGCCAGGCAAAGCACAGGCCCCAACCAGCTCCATGTATAATTGAAGTGGGATCTCTCTTGAGCACGGCAGTCAAAAAGGGAGAAGAGGAGTTAACCAGAGAAACCCAAAGTCCCACCAGTTCCCTTTTTGATGTACATAAATCATATGGAATTTCAGAATTGTGTGTGCTTTGATCAGTCATCCTGTGTGGATTGGGGGAGAGCAGAGGTGAGAAGAGTACAAAGGGATGTAACATGTTGACGAGAAGTTGGGAAGTGAGGAACTTGGGTTGTTTGACAACTGGTTGCACTGGTTTTATTTGATCAATTTTGGTCCGAGGGTTAAGTTTAGTTAAATGGACAAATGTGTGATGTCTACCATTACCGCACATCTGCTATTATGTGCTAAGCTCAGTGGGGATTTCTCCTTAAGAAACCACTGTGCTCTTTTGAGAGCTCGAATGCAAAAAACTAATTATTCTACTCACTGATGTTCAAATGTTCTCCGAGTAGTGACTCACTGCCTTTCAATACGTACCGTTTTGAAGCTATGTAATGGTGTGTGTTCAGAACAAAAAACGCCTATATCACTCAAACATAAAGTACAGTGCATCAAAGCTGTGCGTCCTTCCAGGTACAATTTCTACACTATTGAATTGTGCTTGTTTTTGGAAAGAGATGGAATAAAATGGAGTGATCAGAATGAGAGGATGAACTACAGAACAGAGCTTCCACCTCCATTAGCCTAGCTCAATCCTCAGGCCACCTATGGCACAACAGTGCCATCTACTGCCCAAAACTGACATTGTCTCAAACTTACTTGAGGTGAAGAATGAGAACTGTTAATATCACCAGAGGAAGAGGCGAAGCGAGAGAGAGTCCACACCCATCAGAATCTGTCCATGTGGAAATACTGCGATAGGCAGACAGTCTGCCTTCCAGCCTTCGACTCCCATTGTTAGGACGGAGACAAGACCATCTTGTCATTATATAGAGCATCTCTGATATCACCAAAACAACTTAAAAAGGTCAGGTTTCACCAATAAGCTCAACAGGTACTATTAACAAGGCCTACAGACAAAATGAGTGAAGGAGCTGGTTTACATAACTGGGACACTTGAGGAACCAGTTAATCATGAATTAAAGCATAAATATCATGCCCCCCCAAAAGTTCTAACCTCCCCTTTTATTTAATTGTTTTACCTTTATTTAACAAGGCAAGTCAGTTAAGAACAAATTCTTATTTTCAATGACGGCAGTGGGGGAACAGTGGGTTAA
Source organism: Salvelinus alpinus (assembly GCF_045679555.1). Classification (NCBI taxonomy): domain Eukaryota; kingdom Metazoa; phylum Chordata; class Actinopteri; order Salmoniformes; family Salmonidae; genus Salvelinus; species Salvelinus alpinus. The sequence goes on along the minus strand of NC_092102.1, from coordinate 25,700,531 downwards.
CTGCCTGTTCATGGGCAGAACGACAGATTTGTACCTTGTCAGTTCGGGGATTTGAACTTGCAACCTTTCAGTTACTAGTCCAACGCTCTAACCACTAGGCTACCCTGCCGCCCCAAAATGGTGAGGTTAGCCTGCCTTGGGGGGTATGATATTATTCCCGATTCATTCAGGATTATCTGTAATCATGGTAGCATCCACATTCATGTAGAAGTGTTCAGAAACATTCTATTCTTATTTACAATAAAAGTGACTCCAAAATGACACAATACATTATTTACCATTCATTTCTATTGGGCACAAAAATTATCTGAAACGCAACCAAAACAAACAGCAAATGCATCCAACAAGTTTATAGAGAGTCACTTGATGTAATCATTGCGTGCTAGGAATATGTGCCCAAATACTAAAACTTTTGACTACTTTAATACACATAAATTAATTTGTCCCAATTCTTTTGGTCCCCTAAAATGGAGGGACTATGACAAAAAGTGTTGTAATTTCGAAACGGTTCACCTGAAATGGATAAAAATATCATCAAATGAAAGCTGACAGTCTGCACTTTAACCTCATAGTCATTGGAGAGGAAAAAAAAAGTGTCCCTGTCCCAATACTTTTGGAGCTCACTGTATGCATCATTGTATTCTATGGTTGCAAATGCAATTGCAAACCTTACGATCGCTACAATCTTTTAATGACAGCATTCAACAAAACATTATTTCTGTTTTCTCTGCTCATGAATAGGCAATTAAGCAACAATAGCCTACATCTCAAATCTAAACATGGAAAGTTAAACACTGAAATAAAAGTAGTTATTCTGTGATTAAAAGTTCAACCTGAGGAGGCAATTCTGTGTCCATAAGCACCTTAAACATGAACATCCTCATTGACATGATGATAATGCCTCACTTATGTCTGGAGAAAGAGCGAGCGAGACAGAGAGGAGAGATTTAATAGGAGCTTTTTCCTTCTGCCTTTAATCCCTCTGATTGTTTGAGTCATTCTCCCTGTCTGATATTAAAACCAATCCATCATGGCTGACAGGACCTATGCAATTTCACTGAGCTCCCCCGCTGCTCAGCTAGAATGCCAAGACTTTATTTGGATATCAAACAGCAATTTGCCACTCATAAACACCAACATGAATGCAGTGCAGCAGCCCAAATCAAATACAAATGAAAGTGCCTCTTGCAGCCTGAAACAACCAGACCTTGGCCACTTTATAATCCTGATAAGATGTGATATGTGTTACGACTGTCTGGGGCTGATGGGATCTGAAATGCGATTTGTTAATTGTTTCTGACCATTCAGGTGGACCTAAACTATGCCTTTTGCACGAGTGTAGCCTACAATATCTTTGGTTAATATACCAGGAGTTCTGAAACATGGTCAATTATTTCAGAGCATCTATCGTCAAATGTCTCAACATCCATAGTAATGATTTCCTGTTTCAAGTCATTCCAAATTTCATCAAAAGAACATTCAAAGTGCATTCTACAATTTTTTTGCATTAAAGTGGCACGTGTTTTGTTCCTTATCATCATGACTTGAAATGTTTGAACAATATGAACAAGACATTCATAAACCAAGGCATGTAAAAGAAAGGTGGAATTATAGAAGTATGTGTCTGACTGTTGAATGCAGTATTTTTGCCGCTTAAATGGTGTTTGAACAATAGGCATGGGGTTAATTCAATTTTATTCAATTCAGGATCAATTGAAAATTTGCTTAATTTATTAACTGAAAATGGCCATTCAACTCATCAATTGAATGAGCACATCATCCTAAATTGACCCCAACCTTGGTGAAGAAATCAATTTACATCACTGTTATTATTGTGTTATTATCAAGCGACTGTTTAGTTTTATTATCAAGCAGCTTAACAAATTCAGTCTGTGAACATGCCTTCAGGGTTAACATCATATAAGGCCAGCTATTAAATCCTAACAAAGGTTAGGCTACTCATAAAAGTTGATGGCACCAGCAAAACTTCTAGATTGGTTTTTGCAAGGGGAACACAGGCCCAGTCATAAAATAGCCCTTCAGCAGAGCAAATAGATTAAAAACATTGAGTGCTAAAACATTGTCACATTCTTAATAGCTTGTCGTCTGAGGGTTCTAATGTGAAATACATATGGCATATTGAGTCAAAACAACATTGGCCAACAGCTAGCCCAGTTACCCAGCTACCAATTCTAGGGAGAGAACATTTTTGTAATGTCATGCGTAATGTTCACTTGATGTTTGAATGTCCAGTTTTACATTAATTAGGGGAACATTCTACAATATGTTACAACAAAAAACAGTGAGAACCTATTTAGAATGTTTTGACAGAGTTAGGGAAACCTTTCCTTCGTGTCAAACTAAAACATACCCAGAATGTGGTTACCATGTTCTCAGAATACCCAATATTAATGTTCTAGACACGTTTCATGGTACATTGCAAAAACATAAGTGTCCAGTAATGAGAGTTAGAAGAATATTCCATCAACGTCACACCAAAAAAAACACAGAACATGGTTGCCATGTTCTCAGAATATAAGATCAAATCAAAATGTTATTTGTCACATTCCTTGAATACAACAGGCGTAGATCTTAAAGTGAAATGCTTACTTACAAGCCCTTAACCAACAATGCATTTTAAGAAAAAGTTAAGTAAAAAAAAAAATTGATAAGTAATATAATTGAAAATAAAAGTAACAAATAATTCAACAGCAGCAGTAAAATAACAATAGTATGGCTATATACAAGGGGTACCTGTACAGAGTCAATGTGCAGTGGCAGCGGTTAGTCAAGGTAATTGAGGATAATGTTCTAGACACGTTTCATGGGACGTTGCAAGAACATTAATGTCTCCAGTAATGAGAGTTAGGAGAATATTCCATCAATGTCACACTAAACATACACAGAACATGATTGCCATGTTCTCAGAATAAGACATTAACCCAATGAGTCCCATCGGTGTGATTTAAGGATTTCTAAACCCTTTAAACAGTGTGATTAACAGGGGCTGAGAGAGTGGCCAGGCCAGGTCTTTTTACAAAAACCTATGAAGATTTGAGCTACAAACGATTACAAGCTATCTATGAGAAGCTGAGACTCTTTGCTCTATGATGCTCACAAGCTACACGGGTCGTTAGAAGATCACAGGAAATCCCAGGACATAGTGTCTATAAGCTCACATAGTTGCTGTCACAAACTACAAACTCCACACAGTTGTCACTGACTAGTTGGATATTCATTTCCCACTGAGCAAACCATTTCTGTACTTACAGCATTCATATACATTCATTTTTACAGACTTTTGCTTTGGCGGACCTTATTTATTTAATTGACATTTGTCAATAAAACTAATATATGCAACTGTTTCATGCCTATCGGTCTATAGGTTAATAAAACCGGTACACTGTCAGAGTCTACCAGATAACGGCCCTGTCTCTAGTCAGAGTGAGCCATCAGCAAACCAGAGAAGACTCGTTGCTAGGCAACTCAGATGCAGGCTGTGTCACAGGGAGCAGCAGCGCAGAGGGAGAGACAGAGGTGCAGCATACATGCAGCAGCTAACAACAACAGCTAAGCTAGCAACCAAAAAAAGGTTTCTCTCCTGTTCTATTGGTTTTTATATCAACTTTCTGTCGTTGTTCAGAAGCCAAATGCATTATCCGAGTCATATCAACAACCCATGGTAGATGTTGAATATTTAGATGTTCATCTCTGTTTTATGACACAGCTCGCATCATATGGGTCTTTTAGAACAGTGTTTTCCCGCAAATTGCATTTTGGCAAATGTTAAAAAAGTACACTATATATTACAAAAGTATGTGGACACCCCTTCAAATTAGTGGATTCGGCTATTTCAGCCACACCCGTTGCTGACAGGTGTATAAAATCAAGCACACAGCCATGCAATCTCCATAGACAAATATTGGAAGTAGAATGGCCTTACTGAAGAGCTCAGTGACTTTCAACGTGGCACTGTCACCTTTCCAACAAGTCACTTCGTCAAATTTCTGCCCTGCTAAAGCTGCCCCGGTCAACTGGAGGTGCTGTTATTGTGAAGTGGAAACGTCTAGGAGCAACAACTGCTCAGCGAAGTGGTAGGCCACACAAGCTCACAGAACGGGACCGCCGAGTGCTGTCCTCGGTTGCAACACTCACTACTGAGTTCCAAACTGCCTCTGGAAGGAACGTCAGCACAAGAGCTGTTCGTCGGAAGCTTCATGAAATGGCCGAACAGCCGCACACAAGCCTAAGATCACCATGCGCAATGCCAAGTGTCAGCTGGAGTGGTGTAAAGCTCGCCGCCATTGGACTCTGGAGAAGTGGAAACGTTCTCTGGAGTGATGAATCACGCTTCACCATCTGGCAGTCCGACAGGACGAATCTGGGTTTGGCGAATGCCAGGAGAACGCTACGTGCCCCAATGCATAGTGTCAACTGTACAGTTAGGTGGAGGATGAATAATGGTCTGGGGATGTTTTTCATGGTTCAGGCTAGGCCCCTTAGTTCCGGTGAAGGGAAATCTTAACGCTACAACATGCAATGACATTCTAGACAATTCTGTGCTTCCAACTTCGTGGCAACAGTTTGGGGAAGGCCCTTTCCTGTTTTAGCATGACAATGCCCTCGTGCACAAAACGAGGTCCATACAGAAATGGTTTGTCGAGATTGGTGTGGAAGAACTTGACTGGCCTGCACAGAGCTCTGACCTCAATGCAGGCCAGTCAAGTTCCTCTGTGCAGGCAGTGAAGTTCAAGGTAGTTTTAGCAGCAAAGGGGTGACCAACTCTATATTAATACCCATGATTTTGGAATGAGATGTTTGACGAGCAGGTGTTCACATACTTTTGGTCATGTAGTGCATGTATTAAATTGTCTACTTACAGTAGTTCAGTATGTTCAATAATAAGAGCCGATAGACTTGCTATTGTCTAGTGCTGACCCCACTTAGTCGACTGGTCGATTGTTTGGTCAATAGGGTGTTGATCGACAGATCTTCTTTTTGTCGACCAGTAGCGAATGTATTATTTTTGATGGCACGAGACACCCGTCTGATTCGCGCCCATCTTAGTGAACTAATCCATTGCAGAGACCAGGGGGATGGAACAGTCCAAGAAGAAAGGGGGTGTGGCTAAGATGTCTTTCTCCAGAATGTGCTCTCTCCCGCCAATTTGTGCACAGTCATTGTTTCATTACTTCATTTTATGAATTGTTTGCGTCTATCAATTCCCCATTACATATATCACCAGTAGTTAATTTACCATTAATTCCTATAATTTCCAATCTACACTATTTGTTTGGTTATGGGGCGGCAGGTAGCCTAGTGGTTAGAGCATTGGGCCAGTAACCGAAAGGTTGCTAGTTCGAATCCCCGAGCTGACAAGGTTAAAATCTGTTGTTCTGCCCCTGAACAAGGCAGTTAACCCACTGTTCCTAGGCCGTCATTTTAAATAAGAATTTGTTCTTAAAGAACTTGCCTAGTTAAATAAAGGTTAATGTCTGAGTGGACACGTTGTTTACAGAGCGCACGACCTATGCTACGCTTGTGAGAAACAAGTTTTGGTTTATTTCATTCCATTTACGAGTTTTGTCAATTTAGTCATTGTCTTTTGTTTGGAGCGCTCCTGTCAATGTTGAGCAAGAACACACACCTGATTATGCATAGAAGTAGGCCTATAGGCTACCTGGCCTAAGCGCAAATATATGTGCCCATTTGGGGATCTGATTGTATTTCTCTTTGGCTTAACAAAGTAACTTTTCCTTCACCTCAAACAGCAAGCAAACAAAGTCTGTTTTTACATCCATTGAGAATGACAATAGTTCCTTAATGTCTTTGAAAAATCTTTCCAGCTCTCTCTCTTTAGATAACCACTCAGTGTGAAAGGTAAACATGTAATGCTCTGATCCAGTGGAAACGTCATAAAACAGGCCTGCCTGATTACTTCTTATACCTTGCACAAATAGCCTACAGCTGTGTCTGTCCCGAGCTTTGAGGGCCCAGAAAATGTTGTACAATGTTGCAAGTTTTCTAATGCAAGCTTCAGGTCAGACCCAAGTTAATAGTTGATACAATGCTTCAAGTTAGTTGCAGACAGGCCAACCTAGCCAATGTAATTCATATATTTATTTTTAAATCAGGATATTTTCTACCTGCAGGCTGCAATGTTTTTATTTGTTGGTTTTATGTAGGCTATTTTCACATAGTTGGCAATGGAAGTTACTTTTTAGGTTTATCATTTTAATTTAGATATCATTTTGATTAACCACATGACAATGATTTTGAGATACTTTTGGTCATGTAGTGTATGTGGACACCTGCTCGTTGAACATCTCATTTCAAAATCATGGTCATAAATATGAAGTTGTCCGCCCTTTGCTGCTATAACAGCATCCACTCTTCTGGGAACGCTTTCCACTAGATGTTGGAACATTGCTGTGGGGACATCAGGTTGGGCACTGATGTTGGGCGATTAGGCTCGCAGTCGGCGTTCCAATTCATCCCAATGGTGTTCGATGGGGTTGAGGTCAGTGCTCTGTGCAGGCCAGTCAAGTTCTTCCACACCAATCTCGAGAAACCATTTCTGTATGGACATCGCTCTGTGCATTGGGGCATTCTCATGCTGAAACAGGAAAGCTCCTTCCCCAAACTGTTGCAACAAAGTTGGAAGCACAGAATCATCTAGAATGTTACTGTATGCTGTAGCGTTAAGTCTTAAATCCAAGATGGCGTAGCAGTCAGACGTCTTTGTCTTGTCTCGTCCCATGTATATATCTTTTTATATATTTTTCTTCGCAATCTTTTTTATATTTTTCCTAAAAATCAACTTCAAAATACTCTCCTGCAACACGCCTCACCCAATGTGGTGTGGATAGCTATCAGCTAACCTTTAGGTTGGAAAGCTCTCGCCAATTCGTACAACACGTTTCAAACCAGAGCATACCGGACCTATTTTTCTCTCCATATCCCCGGATTCCTACCGCAAACTCTGAACCCTTTCATCTGGATCATGGCAGCTAGCTAACCACAACCCGGGTTGACTACTCCTAACGTTTCCGTCCCGGAGCAAGCACCAACTAGCCTGGGGCTAGCCCATGCTAGACCCATCTCCTGGCTAGGGCTCCTAGGCTACTCCTGAAGCACACTCCTCAGCTACAATATCCGGACCCCTTCTACTGCCGGTACGGGGCACGGAACCCCGCCGATCCTTCACGACTGGAATACCGACATAATCTGCCCGAGGATCCCAACAGGTCCCTTAGGCGCAACGTCCCCTGAAGGCCCATTCTGCTAACCGCGGCCTGCTAGCTATAGCATATTGGACTGTTACCTGATCCACCGGCCAGTTTCTTGGACCACTATACACATTTTGCCAATTGGACTTGGACCCCTCTGCTACTTGGAACCCTACTAATTCCACGACTGGTCTATCGACGTCACCGCACGAGGAGGCAAAAACAGACTTTTTCCTCCATCGCGAAGTCCTGCTAGCCCCGGCCTGCTAACTGTCTGAATCTCCATGTCCCCAGCCAGCCCAACCACTCACTGGACCCATACAATCACTTGGCTACGCATGCCTCTCCCTAATATCAATATGCCTTGTCCATTACTGTCCTGGTTAGTGATTACTGTCTTATTTCACTGTAGAGACTATAGCCCTGCTCAATATGCCTTAACCAACCATGTTGTTCCACCTCCCACATATGCGATGACATCAACTGGTTTAAACGTATCTAGAGACTATATCTCTCTCTTCATTACTCAATGCCTAGGTTTACCTCCAATGTACTCTCTTCCTACCATACCTTTTTCTGTACATTATGCCTTGAATCTATGCTATCGTGCCCAGAAATCTGTTCCTTTTATTCTCTGTTCCCAGCACACTAGACGACCAGTTCTTATAGCCTTTAGCCGTACCCTTATCCTACTTCTCCTCTGGTGATGTAGAGGTTAATCCAGGACCTGTAGCGCCTAGCTCCACTCCTACTCCCCAGGTGCTCTCATTTGTTGACTTCTGTAACCGTAAAAGCCTTGGTTTCATGCATGTTAACATTAGAAGCGTACTCCCTAAGTTTGCTTTATTCACTGCTTTAGCACATTCTGCCAACCCGGATGTCCTAGCCGTGTCTGAATCCTGGCTTAGGAAAACCACCAAAAACCCTGAAATTTCCATCCCTAACTAACATTTTTCGCCAAGATAGAACTGCTAAAGGGGGCAGAGTTGTAATATACTGCAGAGATAGCCTGCAGAGTTCTATATTACTATCCAGGTCTATACGAAAACAATTCAAGCTTCTACTTCTAAAAATTCACCTTTCCAGAAACAAGTCTCTCACCGTTGCCACTTGCTATAGACCACCCTCTGCCCCCAGCTGTGCCCTGGATACCATATGTGAATTGATTGCCTCCCATCCATCTTCTGAGCTCGTGCTGCTAGGTGACCTAAACTGAGACATGCTAACACCCCGGCCATCCTACAATCTAAGCTTGATGCCCTCAATCTCACACAAATTATCAATGAACCTACCAGGTACAACCCCAAATCCGTAACCACGGGCACCCTCATAGATATCATCCTAACTAACTCGCCCTCCAAATACACCTCTGCTGTTTTCAACCAAGATCTTAGCGATCACTGCCTGCATCCGTAACGGGTCTGCGGTCAAACGACCACCCCTCATCACTGTTAAATGCTCCCTAAAACACTTCTGCGTACAGGCCTTTCTAATCGACCTGGCCCCGGCTAGGTCATCCCGTCAGTAGAGGATGCCTGGTTATTCTTTAAAATTGCCTTCCTCACCATCTTAAAAAAGCATGCTCCAATCAAAAAATGTTGAACTAGGAATAGATATAGCCCTTGGTTCACTCCAGACCTGTCTGCCCTTGACCAGCACAAAAACATCCTGTGGCATTCTGCATTAGCATCAAATAGCCCCCGTGATATGCAACTTTTCAGGGAAGTTAGAAACCAATATACACAGGCAGTTAGGGAAGCTAAGGCTAGCTTTTTCAAACAGAAATTTGCATCCTGTAGTACAAACTCAAAAAAGTTCTGGGACACTGTAAAGTCTATGGAGAATAAGAGCACTACACTGAGGCTAGGAAACACTGTCACTACCGATAAATCCACAATAATTGAGAATTTCAATAAGCATTTTTCTACGGCTGGCAATGCTTTCCACCTGGCCACCCCTACCCCGGTCAACAGCCCTGCGCTCCCCACAGCAACTCGCCCAAACCTCCCCCACTTCTCCTTCACCCAAATCCAGATAGCTGATGTTCTGAAAGAGCTGCAAAATCTGGACCCTTACAAATCAGCCGGGCTAGACAATCTGAACCCTCTCTTTCTAAAATTATCTGCCGAAATTATTGCAACCCCTATTACTAGCCTGTTCTACCTCTCTTTTGTATCGTCTGAGATTCCCATAGATTGGAAAGCTGCCGCGGTCATCCCCCTCTTCAAAAGGGGGAGACACTCTAGACCCAAACCCTGCGTTTCTAAGTTCTTTGAAAGCCAAGTTAACAAACAGATTACCGACCATTTTGAATCTCACCGTACCTTCTCCGCTATGCAATCTGGTTTCAGAGCTGGTCATGGGTGTACCTCACCAACGCTCAAGGTCCTAAACGATATCATAACCGCTGTCATGACGTTGGCCTGGGGGTAGGTTTATGACAGTCATAAATACCTCTTCCCCCCTTTTTCCCTCTCTCTACCCTACTGATGTGAAATTTGAAAACCCCTTTGTTAACATAGAGATTCTGGGAACATCAGAAAGGTGGGGGGAAATTAACTATATTCTGGTAATCCGACCAATTGAACATATGCGGTGGTACTTAATGTATATTATGTCAGTTCGGTTGTCATCTGGCACATTCTCATCAATGATAGAATGACAAACTCTACAGTGGAAAGTCTACACATCAGAGTTATCGGATTCACATGGAATTGTTGTTCAATTCAAATGTTTGAATATGAAATTATTCGTGATGGGATGAATTGTGATTTTAGCTTCTAAAATGTGAGAATGTAAATTAGGCCCGACTCAGTGGCCCGCCCACGTGAAGAGACATAGGTTGTAAATTATGAAACACACCCCTTTTCTCCCTCCACTATATAAGCCATTGACGAAAATTTTACCTCCTGTTCCAAGGATGTGAGGACGACGGTCTCTACGTTAAAAAGGACTAACATGTCAACTACAGAACTAAGCCAACATCAGTGTGAGCTTTGGTTGCGAATGGTATGAACTTTGAACTCTTATTCACTACAGAAGTGATACCTCCTAGACGTGGAGTTAGCAACAGCAGCTGCAAACGTAAATTAGGAAAGAACAGACCGAGTATCCCGTGTACTACACAACGACGTTACTACAACGTATCCAATTTATCAGCAGAGACATTCTTCAAAGGACAAAGGACTCGGTTGGGCAACACGGCCTTCCATCTACCACCAACCTACCGAAGCGCAGCTCAGAGTAAATATTTATTGCATTTTCCTTTTCCAAATGGGCGGTAATTTAGAATGCATAAGATACTGTATTTACGATAGCACGGCTTCTCCCCTTGGTTCCTCAAGTCTTCCCGCTCTTTCACTCAAACCCAGCCCCATTTTCTTTTGTGTAACCAGCTGTCATATCTGTTCCGCCCGCTAGGCACATTTGACATAAGACATATGACATAATTTGTAATCAAGGTATGATTAATTCTGTGTATATGTAATTCTGTGTGATTAGTTAGGTATTTAGTAAATAAAGAATTAAACTTCAATTGTGTATTGCTGATTCAACGTGTTAGCCAGGGTTCGTGAAGATAACCAAGAATTTACAACTTTCAGATGAGACTGAAATAAGGTGACGATTAATATTGACTGCTATTGATGTAAAATATTACCAGGTCTTTAAGAGTTTATTCGGAAGATAACAGCTCTATAAATATTATTTCGTGGTGCCCCGACTTTCTAGTTAATTACATTTAAATGATTAGCTCAATCAGGTAATAGTTATTACGGAGAAAGGATTTTATAGAATAGCATGTCATATCACTTAATCTGGCATAGCCAAAGACACGACACCGCCATCGATAAGAGACATTACTGTGCAGCCGTCTTCATCGACCTGGCTAAGGCTTTCGACTCTGTCAATCACAACATTCTTAATGGCAGACTCAACAGCCTTGGTTTCTCAAATGATTGCCTCGCTTGGTTCACCAACTACTTCTCCGATAGAGTTCAGTATGTCAAATCGGAGGGCCTGTTGTCCGGACCTCTGGCAGTCTCTATGGGGATGCCACAGGGTTAAATTCTCGGGCTGACTCTCTTCTCTGTATACATCAATGATGTCGCTCTCGCTACTGGTGATTCTTTGATCCACCTCTACGCAGACGACATCATACTGTATATCTCTGGCCCTTCTTTGGACACTGTGTTAACTAACTTCCAGATGAGCTTCAATGCCATACAACTATCCTTCCGTGGCCTCCAAATGCTCTTAAATGCAAGTAAAACTAAATGCATGCTCTTCAACCGTTCGCTGCCCGCACCTGCCCGCCCGTCCAGCATCACTACTCTGGACGGTTCTGACTTAGAATATGTGGACAACTACAAATACCTAGGTGTCTGGTTAGACTGTAAACTCTCCTTCCAGACTCACATTAAACATCTCCAATCCAAAATTAAATCTAGAATCGGCTTCCTATTTCGCAACAAAGCATACTCATGCTGCCAAACTTACCCTCGTAAAACTGACCACTGTCCTACCGTCCTACTGTCCTACCAATCCTCGACTTTGGTGATGTCATTTACAAAATAGCCTCCAACACTCTACTCAACAAATTGGATGCAGTCTATCACAGTGCCATCCGTTTTGTCACCAAAGCCCCATATACTACCCACCACTGCGACCTGTACACTCTCGTTGGCTGGCCCTCGCTTCATACTCGTCGCCAAACCCACTGGCTCCAGGTCATCTACAAGTCTCTGCTAGGTAAAGCCCCGCCTTATCTCAGCTCACTGGTCACCATAGCAGCACCCACCCGTAGCACGCGCTCCAGCAGGTATATCTCACTGGTCACCCCCAAAGCCAATTCTTCCTTTAGCCGCCTCCCCTTCCAGTTCTCTGCTGCCAATGACTGGAACGAACTGCAAAAATCTCTGAAGCTGGAGACTCTTACCTCCCTCACTAGCTTTAAGCACCAGCTGTAGAGCAGCTCACAGATCACTGCACCTGTACATAGCTCATCTGTAAATAGCCCATCCACTCTTCATCATCCCCATACTGTATTTATTTATCTTGCTCCTTTGCACCCCAGTATCTCAACTTGCACATTCATCTTCTGCACATCCTACCATTCCAGTGTTTAATTGCTATATTGTAATTACTTTGCCACTATGGCCTATTTATTGCCTTACCTCTCTTATCCTACCTCATTTGCACATTCTGTATATAGATTTTATGTTTGTTTATTCCATGTGTAATGCTGTGTTGTATGTGTCGAACTGCTTTGCTTTATCTTGGCCAGGTCGCAGTTGCAAATGAGAACTTGTTCTCAACTAGCCTACCTCGTGAAATAAAAAAAGATTACCCTTCACTGGAACTGAAGAGCCTAGCCCGAACTATGAAAAACAGCCCCAGACAATTATTCCTCCTCCACCAAGCTTTACAGTTGGCACTATGCATGCATTGGGGCAGGTAGCGTTCTCCTGGCATTCGCCAAACCCAGATTCGTCCGTTGGACTGCCAGATGGTAAAGCGTAATTCATCACTCCAGAGAACATGTTTCCACTGCTCCAGAGTCCAATGGTGGAGAGCTTTACACCACTCCAACCGACGCTTGGCATTGTGGATGGTGATCTTAGGCTTGTGCGCGGCCGTTCGGACATGGAAATCCATTTCATGAAGCTCCCGACAAACAGTTATTGTGCTGACTTTGCTTCCAGAAGCTGTTTGGAACTTGGTAGTGAGTGTTGCAACCATGGACAGATGATTTTCACTTGATACGCGCTTCAGCACTCGGCGGTCCTGTTCTGTGAGCTTGTGTGGCCTACCACTCCGCGGCTAAGCAGTTGTTGCTCCTTTCCACTTCACAATAACAGCACTTACAGTTGACCGGGGCAGCTCTAGCAGGGAAGAAATTTGGAAAGGTGGCATCCTATGACAGTGCCACGTTAAAAGTCACTGAGCTCTTCAGTACGGGCCATTCTACTGCCAATGTTTGTCTATGGCATAGCTGTGTACTCGATTTTATACACCTGTCAGCAACGGGTGTGGCTGAAATAGCTGAATCTACTAATTTGAAGGGGTGTCCACATACTTTTGTAAATATAGTGTATGAAGACTTTATCATTAAATTAAATTAAACTGTTCCACCAACATGTGCATATGAAAAACTTAACTGGCACACAGATCGGTAGAAACAGTAAGATAAATTGGCATTCCACATGAGAAAGGTTGTCGACTCCTCATGTAGCCTATTACCGGCTACTTCAGGAGAGTAATGGCAGAACCTGTGAAAGCCAGCAGGAGTGGGAGTAGAATGGTCGGGTCAGGTTAAGGTTTTTTCTTCTGGTTATCTTGCTCTCTAGCTCCCTCGAGTCATTCCTGTTTTATTTCATTAAAAAGAGAACTTAAAGCATCAGACAAGCTCAATGCATATACAGTGGCAAGAAAAAGTATGTGAACCCTTTGGAATTAACTGGATTTCTGCATAAATTGGTCATCAAATTTGATCTGATCTTCATCTAAGCCACAATAATAGACACACAGTGTGCTTAAACTAATAACACAATAATGTGTATTTTTCTTGTCTATATTGAATACATCATTTAAACATTCACATTGTAGGTTGGGCAAAGTATGTACAGTGGGGAGAACAAGTATTTGATACACCGCCGATTTTGCAGGTTTTCCTACTTACAAAGCATGTAGAGGTCTGTCATTTTTATCATAGGTACACTTCAACTGTGAGAGACAGAATCTAAAACAAAAATCCAGAAAATCACATTGTATAATTTTTAAGTATTTAATTTGCATTTTATTGCATGACATAAGTATTTGATACATCAGAAAAGCAGAACTTAATATTTGGTACAGAAACCTTTGTTTGCAATTACAGAGTTCATACGTTTCCTGTAGTTCTTGACCAGGTTTGCACACACTGCAGCAGGGATTTTGGCCCACTCCTCCATACAGACCTTCTCCAGATCCTTCAGGTTTCGGGGCTGTCGCTGGGCAATACGGACTTTCAGCTCCCTCCAAAGATTTTCTATTGGGTTCAGGTCTGGAGACTGTCTAGGCCACTCCAGGACCTTGAAATGCTTCTTACGGAGCCACTCCTTAGTTGCCCTGGCTGTGTGTTTCGGGTCGTTGTCATGCTGGAAGACCCAGCCACGACCCATCTTCAATGCTCTTACTGAGGGAAGGAGGTTGTTGGCCAAGATCTCGCGATACATGGCCAAATCCATCCTTCCCTCAATACAGTGCAGTCGTCCTGTCCCCTTTGCAGAAAAGCATCCCCAAAGAATGATGTTTCCACCTCCATGCTTCACGGTTGGGATGGTGTTCTTGGGGTTGTACTCATCCTTCTTCTTCCTCCAAACACGGCGAGTGGAGTTTAGACCAAAAAGCTCTATTTTTGTCTCATCAGACCACATGACCTTCTCCCATTCCTCCTCTGGATCATCCAGATGGTCATTGGCAAACTTCAGACGGGCCTGGACATGCACTGGCTTGAGCAGGGGGACCTTGCGTGCACTGCAGGATTTTAATCCATGACGGCGTGGTGTGTTACTAATGGTTTTCTTTGAGATTGTGGTCCCAGCTCTCTTCAGGTCATTGACCAGGTCCTGCCGTGTAGTTCTGGGCTGATCCCTCACCTTCTTCATGATCATTGATGCCCCACGAGGTGAGATCTTGCATGGAGCCCCAGACCGAGGGTGATTGACCGTCATCTTGAACGTCTTCCATTTTCTAATAATTGCGCCAACAGTTGTTGCCTTCTCACCAAGCTGCTTGCCTATTGTCCTGTATCCCATCCCAGCCTTGTGCAGGTCTACAATTTTATCCCTGATGTCCTTACACAGCTCTCTGGTCTTGGCCATTGTGGAGAGGTTGGAGTCTGTTTGATTGAGTGTGTGGACAGGTGTCTTTTATACAGGTAACGAGTTCAAACAGGTGGAGTTAATACAGGTAATGAGTGGAGAACAGGAGGGCTTCTCAAAGAAAAACTAACAGGTCTGTGAGAGCCGGAATTCTTACTGGTTGGTAGGTGATCAAATACTTATGTCATGCAATAAAATGCAAATTAATGACTTAAAAATCATACAATGTGATTTTCTGGATTTTTGTTTTAGATTCCATCTCTCACAGTTGAAGTGTACCTATGATAAAAAGTACAGACCTCTACATGCTTTGTAAGTAGGAAAACCTGCAAAATTGACAGTGTATCAAATACTTGTTCTCCCCACTGTATGTGAACCCCTAGGCTATTGACTTCTCCAAAAGCTAATTGGAGTCAGCTAACCTAGAGTCCAATCAATGAGACGAGATTGGAGATGTTGGTTTGAGCTGCCTTGCCCTATAAAAAAAAAAAACACAACATTTGAGTTCGCTATTCACAAGAAGCATTGTCTGACGTGAACCATGCCTTGAACAAAAGAGATCGCAGAAGACCTAAGATTAAGAATTGTTGAATTGCATAAAGCTGGAAAGGGTTACAAAAGTATCACTAAAAGCCTTGATGTTCATCAGTCCGGTAAGACAAATTGTCTATAAATAGAGAAAGTTCAGCACTGTTGCTACACCCTAGGAGTGGCCGTCCTGCAAAGATGACTGCAAGAGCACAGCGCAGAACGCTCAATGAGGTTAAGAAGAATCCTAGAGTGTCAGCAACAGGCTTACAGAAATCTCTGGAACATGCTAACATCTCTGACGAGTCTACAATACGTAAAACACTAAATAAGAATGGTGTTCATGGAAGGACACCATGGAAGAAGCCACTGCTGTCCAATGAAAAAAACATTGCTGCACGTCTGAAGTTTGCAAAAGTGCACGTGGATGTTCCACAGCGCTACTGGCAAAATATTCTGTGGACAGATGAAACTACAGTTGAGTTGTTTGGAAGGAACACACAATGTGTGGAGAAAAAAAGGCACAGCACACCAACATCAAAACCTCCTCCCTACTGTAAAGTATGGTGGAGGGAGCCTCGTGGTTTGGAGCTGCTTTGATGCCTCAGGGCCTGGACAGCTTGCTATCATCAACGGAAAAAATGAATTCACAAGTTTATCAAGACATTTTGCAATTGAAGCTCAACAGAAGTTGGGTGATGCAACAACGACCCAAAACACAGAAGTAAATCAACAGCCGAATGGCTTCAACAGAAGAAAATACACCCAGTCAGAGTCCTGACCTCAACCCGATTGAGTGGTGTAGCATGACCTCAAGACAGCAGTTCACACCAGACATCCCAAGAATATTGCTAAACTGAAACAGTTTTGTAAAGAGGAATAGTCCAAAATTCCTCTTGACCGTTGTGCAGGTCTGATCCGCAACTACAGAAAACGTTTGGTTGAGGTTATTGCTACCAAAAGAGTGTAGACATGTAAACGTATAATTGTTTGTGTTATTAATTTAAGCAGACTGTTTGTCTATTGTGACCTAGATGAAGATCAGATAACATTTTATGACCAATATATGCAGAAATCCAGGTATTTCCAAAGGGTTCACATACTTTTTCTTGCCACTGTAGTTGATTTTATTTAAACACATAGGGTGTGTCTATATATGGAAATACACATTTACAAATTTCAACCAATTGATTGGTCAAAAGAACAGACGACTTTTGGTCGACTAAGATTTTTTTTTTGGTAGGGGACAGCCCTACTATGGTCGCATGTTTTTTTAAAGCTCTTGATTAAAAAACTCCTTTCCTTGTTCCCATGCATAATATTTCATGTTGGTCATTTTACTGTTTGGAACAAAATGTAACAGTTTGTTAACCTGTTAATGGGTGTTGGTTAGTCGGCAGCCAAATTGACTGAAATTGGCATGCCTATTACATTGTGCATGTTGATTTATACAGTCGACCGCTCTGCACCGTATTGTGATGTTTTATTGATAATTACCTATATTTTCCTAACCCTCAGAAAAATGGACACTGGCATATTCTTGCAACGTTCCAAGGAAACGTGTCTAGAACATTGATATTGAATATTCTGAGAGCATGGTAAACACGTTCTGGGTAAGTTATGTTTGACATTAAGGGAATGGTCTCTTGGAAACAATCCTTGTCAATAAAACATCACAACACGGTGCAGAGCGTTCGATTTGGCTGCTGGGGGGCAAGGAAACCCTCAGCTCTGCTAAAACATGTCGTTTTCAAGGGATTGTTAAACACATTTTAACTATTTGGTTTTAATATCATCACCTCTTGAAGAGCCTAGTCTGAACTACACATTTCCGATTATTCCACATTTAGCTCTATCAGAGTTGAATATTCAGAGAACATACTGCATGCTTTTCATGATCAGTAAAGATCAATTCATCATGTATTTTCAGATACGTGAGGGTAGCCTCTCCATTTCCTATGAAAACATTAGGTAAAGACTCCTAAAGGAACGTTCTCTAAAGTTGTGGGAATGTTTGTTGTTAGCAATTCAGCTTGTTAGCAATTGTGGGCCAGCTCTCCCTTGAACAAACTCCTCATAACTGGTGTAAATACTGACCAATGGAAGCCTTTTTTGACACTTCCATTTTCCTTGGACATTCTAGCCCAGTCCAAAAACAACCATTGGCCTAGCCCATGCCCTTTTGGTGCCTGCAAATTTGAACGGACTAGTACAAACTGCTCAAAAACTAAGGCTCTCGTACCAGAGATGAGAAAAAAAGTTAACTTTTTGACATGTTACCCAACTGCCTTCAGTTCTGCAGTCAGCTTTGTTGGTAATTCACAGAGAATCAATCGTTTGTTGTTGTTTGTTTCTTTTCATCGGTCTATGGTGCATAAGTACAAGGTATCAATCAAATCCAACGCAAATGATTGGCTTTCTTGTACCTCAGCAAATCCAGAGCCGCCTATCGTTATGGAAGTAAAAAAATATTCCAGCGAGAACATTCAATCAACTTAAAACGGTTTCCTCGAGTTTATTGAATAGGGCACTGGGTCTGGCCTCTTAAGCCTGTCAAGGCAACACAACACGTAAAGCTGAAGCCAATGAAAGACTGTGGGCTTGTTTGACATTACAGGCGACTCCCGACTGACTGATCTACAAACCACCTTGCATGCTTACATAATTACTTATTATTTGTATTGTAGATCAGTAAGTCACACTTTGCTCACAATGCATCACAGATGTGATGCCTTCAAACAGGGCCAGTGACTTTAGGTATCAACGGAGTAGGCACAAAGTGTCAACAGGGCGTATCAGCGTAAACCACTCCTTTATCATACTAAAACCACTCAGGATAATGTGGTTGACAATGTTAACTGTGTGTTTCCCTAGAACAGTTGTGTACCTCATTAAACATTGCCCTGTGGACACCACTCATCTGTTGGGGCGGGCTCTTCCACGTTCTCCCGAAGAAGTGCTGGTGGCTGGTATCAAACAGGGAAACACTCAGCTGGTACTTGACTGGTCCCCTCTTTCGACTCCCTTCTGACTCCCCTTCCTTCTCCTAAGTGATGATGGGAGTAGAAATGTTTGTAACTGGAAGTCAATTAGAAATGAATTCCATGCTGTCACAGTTACCAGCCCTTTCAAGCTTAACATCCTTATCATTTATCGCCCTCCAGGTTCCCTTGGAGAGTTCATCAATGAGCTTGACGCCCTGATAAGTTCCTTTCCTGAGGATGGCTCACCTCTCACAGTTCTGGGTGACTTTAACCTCCCCACGTCTACCTTTGACTCATTCCTCTCTGCCTCCTTCTTTCCACTCCTCTCCTCTTTTGACCTCACCCTCTCACCTTCCCCCCCTACTCACAAGGCAGGCAATACGCTTGACCTCATCTTTACTAGATGCTGTTCTTCCACTAATCTCATTGCAACTCCCCTCCAAGTCTCCGACCACTACCTTGTATCCTTTTCCCTCTCGCTCTCATCCAACACTTCCCACACTGCCCCTACTCGGATGGTATCGCGCCGTCCCAACCTTCGCTCTCTCTCCCCCGCTACTCTCTCCTCTTCCATCCTATCATCTCTTCCCTCTGCTCAAACCTTCTCCAACCTATCTCCTGATTCTGCCTCCTCAACCCTCCTCTCCTCCCTTTCTGCATCCTTTGACTCTCTATGTCCCCTATCCTCCAGGCCGGCTCGGTCCTCCCCTCCTGCTCCGTGGCTCGACGACTCATTGCGAGCTCACAGAACAGGGCTCCGGGCAGCCGAGCGGAAATGGAGGAAAACTCGCCTCCCTGCGGACCTGGCATCCTTTCACTCCCTCCTCTCTACATTCTCCTCTTCTGTCTCTGCTGCTAAAGCCAATTTCTACCACTCTAAATTCCAAGCATCTGCCTCTAACCCTAGGAAGCTCTTTGCCACCTTCTCCTCCCCCCTCCTCCCTCTCTGCTGATGACTTCGTCAACCATTTTGAAAAGAAGGTTGACGACATCCGATCCTCGTTTGCTAAGTCAAACGACACCGCTGGTTCTGCTCACACTGCCCTACCCTGTGCTTTGACCTCTTTCTCCCCTCTCTCTCCAGATGAAATCTCGCGTCTTGTGACGGCCGGCCGCCCAACAACCTGCCCGCTTGACCCTATCCCCTCCTCTCTTCTCCAGACCATTTCCGGAGACCTTCTCCCTTACCTCACCTCGCTCATCAACTCATCCTTGACCGCTGGCTACGTCCCTTCCGTCTTCAAGAGAGCGAGAGTTACACCCCTTCTGAAAAAACCTACACTCGATCCCTCCGATGTCAACAACTACAGACCAGTATCCCTTCTTTCTTTTCTCTCCAAAACTCTTGAACGTGCCGTCCTTGGCCAGCTCTCCTGCTATCTCTCTCAGAATGACCTTCTTGATCCAAATCAGTCAGGTTTCAAGACTAGTCATTCAACTGAGACTGCTCTTCTCTGTGTCACGGAGGCGCTCCGCACTGCTAAAGCTAACTCTCTCTCCTCTGCTCTCATCCTTCTAGACCTATCTGCTGCCTTTGATACTGTGAACCATCAGATCCTCCTCTCCACCCTCTCCGAGCTGGGCATCTCCGGCGCGGCCCACGCTTGGATTGCGTCCTACCTGACAGGTCGCTCCTACCAGGTGGCGTGGCGAGAATCTGTCTCCGCACCACGTGCTCTCACCACTGGTGTCCCCCAGGGCTCTGTTCTAGGCCCTCTCCTATTCTCGCTATACACCAAGTCACTTGGCTCTGTCATATCCTCACATGGTCTCTCCTATCATTGCTATGCAGACGACACACAATTAATCTTCTCCTTTCCCCCCTCTGATAACCAGGTGGTGAATCGCATCTCTGCATGTCTGGCAGACATATCAGTGTGGATGACGGATCACCACCTCAAGCTGAACCTCGGCAAGACGGAGCTGCTCTTCCTCCCGGGGAAGGACTGCCCGTTCCATGATCTCGCCATCACGGTTGACAACTCCATTGTGTCCTCCTCCCAGAGTGCTAAGAACCTTGGCGTGATCCTGGACAACACCCTGTCGTTCTCAACTAACATCAAGGCGGTGACCCGTTCCTGTAGGTTCATGCTCTACAACATTCGCAGAGTACGACCCTGCCTCACGCAGGAAGCGGCGCAGGTCCTAATCCAGGCACTTGTCATCTCCCGTCTGGATTACTGCAACTCGCTGTTGGCTGGGCTCCCTGCCTGTGCCATTAAACCCCTACAACTCACCCAGAACGCCGCAGCCCGTCTGGTGTTCAACTTTCCCAAGTTCTCTCACGTCACCCCGCTCCTCCGCTCTCTCCACTGGCTTCCAGTTGAAGCTCGCATCCGCTACAAGACCATGGTGCTTGCCTACGGAGCTGTGAGGGGAACGGCACCTCCGTACCTTCAGGCTCTGATCAGGCCCTACACCCAAACAAGGGCACTGCGTTCATCCACCTCTGGCCTGCTCGCCTCCCTACCTCTGAGGAAGTACAGTTCCCGTTCAGCCCAGTCAAAACTGTTCGCTGCTCTGGCACCCCAATGGTGGAACAAACTCCCTCACGACGCCAGGTCAGCGGAGTCAATCACCACCTTCCGGAGACACCTGAAACGCCACCTCTTTAAGGAATACCTAGGATAGGATAAAGTAATCCTTCTAACCCCCCCCCCCCTTAAAAGAGTTAGATGCACTATTGTAAAGTGGTTGTTCCACTGGATATCATAAGGTGAATGCACCAATTTGTAAGTCGCTCTGGATAAGAGCGTCTGCTAAATGACTTAAATGTAAATGTAAAATGTAAACGGGTCCCTAGCTAAACATTGGCAACTCTACTAACGTGTGTCTACCTACCAGGCTGGGCTAGAACCAAACTTGAGAATGGCATTAGCTAGCTAACTCTTCGGATAACAGGTTTAAGCACATAAGGCAAAGGCCTACCCGTTGAATGTGAGGTCCATCAAGATGCTTCAGCATGATTTGGAAGCCTTGAGAATGGGTGTGGGATGAGTCCTGTGCCTGTCGAACAGTCTGGCTGTGTGGAGGAATCACCCGTCCTCTCTCAAACAGTCCTTTCCAGTCGTCGGTCATTGAGAGGATATTTCGAGTCTGCAGCAAAGTCAAATTTCGCTAGCTATATTTGGCTAAAACAACAACACCTAGCTTGCTAGTTAGTGGGTTTGGTTTGGTGAGTTTGCTATCAGTAAGTAACGTTAGCTAACATTAGGACTTGTTCATTAAGATACCAAAGCGAACGTTGCACTATTCTCAAACCTCAGAAAATAAGATTGTTACCCTAACTAACTATGCTTGTAATTGTAGCAAGTAAAATGTCGCGCAGTTGTATAAAAATCACTGTTTACCCTCGCTTATTTGAAATCCTAGCTATCCAGGCTTGTTGGCAACAGGGGAAGCAAAATAGCTGACTTTCAAAAGGGGGTAAAGATTTAAAAGGTAATTAAATGAAGGTATGAATAGTAAAACATATTTTATCAAATCGACTGATATATTCAAAGACTAAAGATTTTCATTTTAAAATGGATTATGTAAATGCAGGATTACCAAAATAACCTGAATGAAATTGTTCTATTACCCTATGTTCCCTCTAAATTGGTTTCTCCCGTAATTTGGCATCGGTTACTACGGTGATATTAACGTTGCTATGCCTTTTCTTCTTATTCGTTCAAAATGTACTAAAGAGATAGCGGGAGACCAGCACGTGTCCATATCGCCACCCTCTGGTTTGGGAAGGATACATACTGTTGGACATTGCATGGCATTATATTCTCTATGCAAAACGACCCTCATCCACAGACCCATTTAGATTTAAGTACGGCCTTGTGTATACTGCAGTGGTCAGGGTGAGGAGGACCATAACAAATCCTAATCAATTGGACATCATCTTCTATCTTCCTAGGGATTGACTGTTAAAATACACTGGCCAATACACAGAGGCCTAATACACACTACACTGAGGCCTAAGCTTAGCTTGATGGTCTGTGAACTCTGGTCTAAATATGTCTATGCTCTGGACCAAAACTTGCATCCTAGAGAGCAAATTTGTAAGAACGGATAATGTGGCCACACAATAGAATCAAGTAGGATACGGTTACCTATAAAAATCAGGCCCCTGACATACAGAATATAAGTACTATAACAATTGAGATCCTCTTCACCTTTTTATCTGCATCTGCTACAGGATATTTTCGAAGCAGCTGAGTGACACTGTCAACTGTGTGCACGTGCTGTTCTAAAACGCTAGATGGCAGTATATTGTATAATTTCCCAACCTATCCTGTAGCTGGCAGCATGCATCGTTTCTTTGTGTGTTTCTGTACATTGGTCTTCATAGAAGAAAAGGCGCAATGTTTGGACTTCAAAGAAAAAAACAAGTTGTCAAAATAAGAAGCCTGAATGATACAAAAAAATATGGGGTGGCTGCAACAAGTCTGAAAGAGCTTCTCAAAAAGGGGAGTAAACTTCTACAGGTACGATTTCGTCCAGTAGCTTGCTATGTTTAGCACATTCTACTGCTACTACCAGACCATAACAGCGGGTCTAGACTTGCAACCAGGAAGTGGCGATAATGAAAGTTAATTATTTTGTTTAAATTATAATGTGAATCATTTTCTTCTAGGTTCCACTCGTCGGTTCGCATATTTCCTTGTATGAAGATGGAACAGAATTGACAGAGGACTATTTCCGAAGTCTTCCAGACAATGTTGAACTTGTCCTTCTTGCCATGGATGAGAGGTGGAACGGATGTGAGTGAAACATTAAAAGTAACTAAGACTGTAAAAAAGAAACATAGTAACTAGCCAACTAACAACCTCAGACTTGGTGGCATGCACAATGCACATTCATATAGGGTTTAGGACCTACTTTATGTAGCTGTGCATGGTAAATAAATGATAACAATACCAACTTAAATATGCACTTATACAAATATGCATAACCTTGTGGTGATTGATTTGAAAGGGATGCCTTTGTAAAAGTAATAGAAATATAGCCTTGCTTTCACTTGTAGGAATAGCGGTTAACCACGCTCACGTATTGAGTAGCCTAACCATGCCTGCCAGTGATACTTGCCAGTGGGGCTATCTGGGCTTCAAATACAGTCGGTTACATGGGTGCCATGACTCGGATGTTTAGGTTAAAAGAGGTTGTTCTGTGAACCAATTAAAATAACTGTTATGATTTGTGATTATTTCAGTTGTCTGCGACATAGGCCGGTTGCTGGACACCGACAGGAACTCAGATCTTCTGATTGATGCGGCTAAGTGGCTTCTCTCAGACGAGAGGTCTCCAAAGAGACGCAGACTCCTGGGGGACCTGCTCCTGCACTTGAAGGACAGCTCTGAGACTGAAAACAGAGAAGACGATGAAGACTGGTTCCAAGGTAACAAGTCATCAATCTTGGGATGGATAGAAATTCTGCAGGAAATGATGTGGCAGCCAAAAGAAAGATGGAGAAATATAATTACATTTTTATTTTTTAATCTGAAACAAACTGTCTCTTTACGGTTATACCGTTCTATTTTTGGGCTTTCAGGAATTGATGACAGATTTAAGACCAAATCGGCCTACATGAAGTACAACTGTGAGAGCAGGATTCGTGGATACATGAAGGAGGTGAAGCTACAGTGCCTTCAAAGTATTCATACCACTTGACCTATTACACATTGTGTTACAGCTTGAATTCAAAATTGATTAAATATTTTTTTTATACATCTACACACAATACCCTATAATGACAAAGTGAAAACATGTTTTTAGAAATGTTGGCAAATGTAATACAGAAATATCAAATTTACATAAGTATTCACACCCCTAAGTCAATACTTTGTAGAAGCACCTTTGGTAGTGATTCCAGCTGGCAAGTCTTTAAGAGCTTTCCACACATGGATTGTGCAGCATTTGCCCATTATTCTTTTCAAAATTCTTCAAGCTCTGTCAAGTTGGTTGTTGATCATTGCTAGAAAATAATTTTCAGGTCTTGCCATAGATTTAAGTAGATTTAAGTCCAAACTGTAACTCGGCCACTCAGGAACATTTGGCTTTTTGGTTAGCAAATCATGTAGATTTGACCTTGTGTTTTACATTATTGTCCTGCTGAAAGGTGATTTAATCTCCTAGTGTCTGGTGGAAAGCAGACTGAACCAGGCTTTCCTCTAGGATTTTGCCTGTGCTTAGCTCCTTTCCATTTATTTTTTATCCTGAAAAACTCCCCAGTCCTTAACGATTACAAGCATACCCATACCTACATGATGCAGCCACCACCATGCTTGAAAATATGGAGAATGTATTGTATTTGCCCCAAACATAACACTTTGAATTCATGACAAAAAGTGAATTGTTTTGCCACGTTTTTTGCAGTATTACTTTGGTGCCTTGTTGCATGTTTTGGAATATTTTTTTATTCTGTACAGGCTTCCTTTTCACTCTGTCATTTAGGTTAGTATTGTGGAGTAACTACAATGTTGTTGATCCATCCTCAGTCTTCTATGCCATTTAACTCTGGCTCATGGAATATTCAATGTCTGCTTTTTTTTAAAGTAATCTATCGAGGCATTGGAAAACCTCCCTGGTCTTTGTGGTTTAATCTGTTTGAAATTCACTGCTCGACTGAGGGACCTTACAGATAATTTTACGTGTGGGGTACAGAGATGAGGCAGTCATTCAAAAATCATGTTAAACACTATTGCACAGAGTCAGTCCATGCAACTCATGTGACTTAAGGACATTTTTACTCCTGAACTTTAGGCTTTCTGCAAGAAAGGGGTTGAATTCTTGACTCAAGACATTTCAGCTTTTCCTTTTTAATTAATTTGTAAAAAACGTTAAAACAATTCCACTTTGACATGAGGTACAGTGACAGCAACAATCTCAATTTAATACATTTTAAATTCCCGGCTGTAACAATGTGGGAAAAAGGGTGTGAATACTTTCTGGTGGCACTGTATATTACTGATGCTTTGGTTTTATGCTGAAAGTGGTTGGCACTGTCAAGAAGTGATCCTCAAAAGCCGTACCTCATAACAAGCCTACTCCATACATACTGTAAATTGTAATCTGCCCTATTTTCTGAGAGGAAAGAATACACGTGACAGACTTTTCTCTTATTCACAGGTGCATAGTTATGCTCAAACCATCCAAAAACCTAAACTCAAGGATGAATACAAGAAGACTGCAGAGTGCTTAGTGATGCAGCTGAAATCTGACAAGTACAATGGTTGCTACTTCAACAGGAAAGAAAAGGAACAAAATCGACTATGCACCCAGGAGGGATGGTTCTCCTGTCAGGTAACATTGATGAACCCGAAATTGGCTAACAGTGTCAGCATAGAGATTATAATGGTAACTAACAGGACCAGATCATGTTTGGCTCAGTAGCATCCTGTCTTACAGCCTGTGTCCTTTCCCATCTCTCTCCTTTCCTCAGGGTGCTTTTGACCATGATGAATGCAAGTCCCTTCACTCAATCAACCCCTATGGAAACCGAGAGAGCAGGATTCTCTTTAGCACCTGGAACTTGGACCACGGGTGGGTTTAGTGAATAAAGGTTATAAATATTCAGAATGTTAAGCTCAAAGTTGTTTGTAAACAGTAACAAAAAAGCTTGCTTGATTATCAATTGCAATTGTTAAGGTCGTTTAAGGACAAGTTTTATCAAATCTAGACTGAAATCTCTTTCTGTTCCAGGATTGAAAAGAAGAGGACAGTCATTCCTACCCTGGTGGAAGCACTGCAGAAACACAAGAGCACCAACATAAACCTGGACTATTTTTACAAACTGCTGTTTACTCGGGAGAATCTGAAGCTGGTACATATTGTATGCCATAAGAAAGGTGCACATGACTTGCTCTGTGACAAAAGGAAAATTTACAAACAGGGCAAACGAAAATGATTCTCTAAAGTGAAGATGCAGGGTATATGTTTTTCTACTGTTTATTCTTGAATTTTGTATTTCTTTATTAACTAGCTAACGGATGAAGTGCAAGACGCATGATAACTGGTAAATAACTAAATGTAATTATGGGCAGGGAACATTGTTTCCTGCTACTAATCAGAACAGCTTATTTATTGATAATTTTGTGATAGTGATTTTAAAGCACTTCATCATGAGCTATTGTTTAGGTAATAGTCAATGGACCAATCGCAAATCGTCCCGAGCCCTACACACAGGGGTACGTTCCGTTCGATTCAACATTTGCTACGTCGCGTGTCAGTTTGTACTGAACGACACGTTTCCTCCAATACAGCGCACACCAGTCTTCAACAGCCTTTGAGGTACATTTGGTGGGTGTGGCCTGATCAATATGGATGTGACCATTTCAAATGGCAAAATGTGTCGCACACACCGTACAGTCGCTCTCTGGGCCACCATAATGACACCGTTCAACTATTCGCTCAGAACAATACTGCTTCCGTTGAAATGAAATGCTTAACATTGTTCTGTACTACTGAATGCACCCCTGGTGATCTGAGAGGATTTGATTGGTATAAGCAAATGGTTAAACTTCCACCCAGCCTATCAGAGGGCTAGGTGGAGCTATTACCATATTGATTACATCTGTCAAATCCTCTGCGCTCCACAAGTGCATAGGGTGGGGGGGTTGAAATATTTAAGGTTTTACTATTGTTGGAGTCAAGCAGATTTGATGATTACAGCTGATTTGAGCACAGCTCCATCGCCTGTAAGTGTAATTAGATAATTATGTGATAAAGTTCTGCTTAGTTTCAATAGCACAATACAAAACAGCAGACAGGTAATTGAAACTTTATTTAAGTTTCCTTGTATTGGCAGTGCAACTTTGACTACAAATATTGTGCATACATAAGGCATTCAGTAACAATATTGTAAAAGATACAATAAAAAGAAAACAATGAGCACTTAACCTGTACTATTTAAACAATATACAGTATAGATAATTGAAAAGCGAGAAGTTTTGTTAGTGCAAATATCAATACAAAAATGTATAACTTTAGGGTATATGCTGGCAAAACATTAACTTGATACCCTGGTTCTGTTGAACGAATGCACTTTATCGGGCTCAACTGTGACATTAAGGTCGTTTAAGGACAGGTTTTTATTCCATCCCATTGATAGGAATGAGTTACTTCTGTAAATTAAGTGCCAACTATTTCATCTTGATGCATTTCTGTGTAGCCCACTTCATCACTGTCATCTTTGGCATAGTACTGTCGTCTCCTGTGCTCCCTCCTGCTGAAGGTCGAAGTGGCCGTAGATCTCCGTGGACAATCCTACAAGGCAAATAACAGCATGTCAATAACCATGTTTCCATTAGGTCTTTATGCGAAAAAAGTCATACCATATAAAAAGACGATCACGACAGCTGTGATGGAAACAACATTTTGGTACAATTTTATAAATGCAGACAGAATTTGTTCGTTTGACATGGTGGGATCTTTGTCAGTGAAATTAATTATGCAAGAATTGGCCGTGGAAATATTGATAGAATAACTATCATATCGAAGTAAACTTGGGAGTCACGTGATGTTATGGTGTGTGATCCTCCCACTATAACTCTGGAAACCATGCAGTTTTAGGCTACAGATTAAATAAGTTATGATGAACTTCACAAGGTGATGAAAGTGCACAGTGATCCTGATGCTCCTTTCCAATAAATATAGATGGGTCGGATTCTGGTGGCATGATCGATGCTTGACAAATAAAAATATTCTCGCCCTTATCCATAATAATCTCATCATGTAGATTATACCTGTGCTGTTGGCTAGAGAGCACATGCCAAGACCAGAGTTGGTACAACACATGAGTTTCTGCTGCCATTTCTCACAATTAATTTTACAGACAAAAAGATCCCACCTTGTCTAGCGTATTTAGTTTTGTAGACATTTGGGAAGTTTACCGACATTCGTTTCCATCAGGCCTGTTCTGACTTTCACGCGCTTGTCGGAAATAGGAAACTCGGAAATGTCCAACTTGCTAACCTGTTATAGTGATACACGTGCCACATTCAACCAGTTAACTGTGAAATTTCCCACATGCTTTCTTGTTCCGACTAGCACATGAAAGCAGAATTACTCACATAAAAAGGTTGGATGGAAACCTTTATTGGTTGCGTTTACACAGGCAGCCCAATTCTGATCTTTTTCCCACCAAAAAAATAGCTTTTCTGAGCTGTACTGATTGGTCAAAAGACCCATTTTTTATGAAAAAAAATCTAAATAATTGGCTGCCTGTGTAAAACGCAGCCATTGTGCTCCAAACATCAGACCAGGATCTTGTTTATCACACCTAGCACTTGTTATAAAAATCTCGTCTCACCTGCACAACTTCCATGTTTCCGAAGAACTTTTCCACAGGAAGAACCTGGTTACTGTCATCATCAAGGAAGACGCTCTTGTCAATCACAACACCCTCTTCTGTTTCGTCATCCGCCATCTTCTCTGGCAACCCGTTTGTTCGACAGTAATTCAACTCCAATCGCACACCGTTCTCTTTACCCTCCCACAATTCCTCCAGGTCTGGTGGTGCTCCACAACTTGTCTTTTCAGGCCTCTCGCAACCATCACAGCTGAGCCTCTCAGAAATGGTTGTTGACTCCCTACAACCACCAACCATCCAGTCATTCAGGGGCATTTCTGTTTTTGAGTCTTCAATTTTCATTTTTTTAACATGCCTCCTCTTCCCTGAACTCTATAAAGTCAAAACAACAACTTATTAAAAATAATAACAGGCTTCCATGACACTTAATGACAATCCCAGTGGTGGAAAAAGTACCCAACTGTCAAACTTGTGTAAAAGTAAAGATATCTTAACAGAAAATGACTCAAATAAAAGTCACCCAGTAAAATACTACTTGAGTAAAAGTATTTGGTTTTAAATATACTTAACTGGTGGTGTTGTTCGTTTAACTGGTGGTGTTGTTCGTTTAACTGGTGGTGTTGTTCGTTTAACTGGTGGTGTTGTTCGTTTAACTGGTGGTGTTGTTCGTTTAACTGGTGGTGTTGTTCGTTTAACTGGTGGTGTTGTTCGTTTAACTGGTGGTGTTGTTCGTTTAACTGGTGGTGTTGTTCGTTTAACTGGTGGTGTTATTAGTTTAACTGGTGGTGTTATTAATTTAACTGGTGGTGTTATTAGTTTAACTGGTGGTGTTGTTAGTTTAACTGGTGGTGTTGTTAGTTTAACTGGTGGTGTTATTAGTTTAACTGGTGGTGTTATTAGTTTAACTGGTGGTGTTATTAGTTTAACTGGTGTTGTTATTAGTTTAAGTGGTGTTATTAGTTTAAGTGGTGTTGTTAGTTTAAGTATCAAAAGTAAATGTAATTGCACTGTTGGTTAAGGGCGTGTAGGTAAGCATTTCACAGTAATGTCTACACTTATTGTATTCGGCACGTGACAAAGTTTGATTTGAATTGCTAAAATATACTTAAATATCAAAAGTACAAGGAAGAATAATTTCTAATTCCTTATTAGGAAAACCAGATCACTATTATTCTTTTTTTATGTATGGATAGGCAGGGGCATATGCCAACACTCAGACATCACTTACAAACAAAGTATTTGTGTTAAGTGAGTCCGCCAGATCATAGGCAGTAGGGATGTTCTCTTGGTAACTGTGAATTGGACCATGTTCTGTCCTGCTAAGCATTCAAAATGTAACGAGTACTTTTGGGTGTCAGGGAAAATATATGGAGTGAAAAGTACATTATTTTCTTTAGGAATGTACTAAAGTTTAAAAAATACATAGTAAAGTACGGTTACCCCAAAAAAACGAAGTAGTACTTTAAAGTATTTTTACTTAAGTACTTTACTCTTGCGTAATCCATAATGTAAAATGAAAACTGAGAAGAACTAAAAACAACATTCACCGACCTTATCTGAACTCTTCACCTCGAGATGGAAACCGCTTGAGGCAACAGTGCACATCCCCTTTCGCCGCTTCAAGTTGCTAACTCGACTCGGCATCTGAAATGAGGAGTTCACACATTTTGTTAACTCAGTTGGACAACTGGACATTAGCTAACACTTCTAGTTGGCTAACCAACTGTAAGATCAAGCCAACTAACATTACTGCCCCACTTTTAGCCGACTAAACTCCGATGTTACTGCCCCACTAACTTAGCTAACAGACTAACGTTAGCTAGTTAGTAAGCTGATAAAAGACTAAACAATTCCCAAAGACAATGGAAAATGTAATAGATAACTACCCGAAGTGTTAAAAATTATAGAAATACTGTTGTGGGAGGTTAACTAGCTAACTTCACGTTAGTAGCTGCAGTAACTAGCCAACTCTGACAAGCTTAACGTTACCTGGATAGCTATGTCGGTCGCTGGCTTGCAATCTTGTAAACAGTCGCTTTTTTCACAAAGTCAGTGGATGTAGCTAATAAAATCCAGTAATTTTATTGTAAATACAGGTAGTCAACAAACTGTAAAATCGTGGTTCTGATAAAGCACGCACCAAGCGACGCCGTGGTGTTTTAGAGTCTGAGGAGTGGTGAACCGAGACAGCTTCCGAATCCGACAAAATGTTTCTGTATAGAAGTCACGTGCAAGTAAAACATTTTCCGTTTCCAGATTTGGAGTACAAAACAGCATATGCGTCAGTAGGGTTACCTCGACCTCTACACCGGGCTGATTGAGGTAATCTGCTGGTTTCAACTAGTTAGTACAGCCACAAAGTCAAAATTGAGAGGGGGCCAGTTGCGACATTATCTCAGTCATCCATCAGGGTCTCTATGCTGTCACCTACTGATATGCTGCCACCTACACTCAGTGCAGTACATCTCTCAGGAATAGTGGGGATGTCGAAAGGAGTGGGCGTTTCGAAAGGAACCATATAAGGATTAAATTAATTAATGTAGCTAACGTTAGCTAGCATTTACGAAAAACGTAACATTACGTACACGGCTACCTGAAGGTAATGTTCAAAGACAACTCACAGTGAGTTAATCTTTTTTGTTGTTGCATAACGGATATTCCTTCATTTAATTTCTGCAGACCATGACTGACGTCAGATAACCCAAACGACGTCTTGAGTCCCCCACTTCTCCTTATTGGTTCCTTTCGAAACCCCCACTTTTTTTGAGAGATGCACTGCACTGAGAGATAACATATTAGGCAGCAAAGGTAACCTGCCTAAATGATTACCGCCCGTAGCACTCGGTACGCCATGAAGTGCTTTGAAAGGCTGGTCATGGCTCACACAAGTGCTTCTACACCTGCATTGCTTGCTGTTTGGGGTTTTAGGCTGGGTTTCTGTACAGCACTTTGAGATATCAGCTGATGTAAGAAGGGCTATATATATAAATTGTATTTGATTTTATTTTATTTGGCATCAACACCATCATCCCAGAAACCCTAGAACCACTCCAATTTGCATACTTCCCCAACAGATCCACAGATGATGCAATCTCCATCGCACTCCACACTGCCCTTTCCCACCTGTACAAAAGGAACACCTATGTGAGAATGCTGTTCATTGACTACACCTCAGCATTCAACACCATAGTGCCCACAAAGCTCATCACTAAGTTAAGGACCCTGGGACTAAACACCTCCCTCTGCAACTGGATCCTGGACTTCCTGACGGGCCGCCCCCAGGTGGTAAGGGTAGGCAACAACACATCTGCCACACTGATCCTCAACACCCTCAGGGGTGCGTGATTATTCCTCTCCTGTACTCCCTGTTCACCCACGACTGCGTGGCCAAGCACGACTCCAACACCATTAAGTTTGCTTACAACACAACAGTGGTAGGCCTGATCACCGACAACGAGAATACCTAGGATAGGATAAAGTAATCCTTCTGACCCCCCCCCCCCCCCCCCTTAAAAGATTTAGATGCACTATTGTAAGTGGCTGTTCCACTGGAGGTCATAAGGTGAATGCACCAATTTGTAAGTCGCTCTGGATAAGAGCGTCTGCTAAATGACTTAAATGTAAATGTAAATGTAACGATGAGACACCCTATAGGGAGGAGGTCAGAGACCTGGCAGTGTGGTGCCAGGACAACAACCTCTCTCTCAATGTGAGCAAGACAAAGGAGTTGATCGTGGACTATAGGAAAAGGAGGGCCAAACAGGCCCCCATTAAAGTTGACGGGGACTGAAGTGGCCACCTGGACTATTTACATTGACCCTATTTACATAATAAACAGCAATTAGCAGCAGTTTATCTATGCATAGTCACTTTACAAGTCACCTCGACTAACCTGTCCAACTGCACATTGACTCGGTACCAGTAACCCCTGTATATAGCCTCGTTATTGTTATGTACATTTCTTGTGTTACTTTTTGATTGATTCGTAGATTTTTTTAACTGCAGTTTATTTAGTAAATATTTTATTAACTCTATCTCTTGAACTGCATTGTTGGTTAAGAGCTTGTAAGTAAGCATTTCACGGTAAGGTCTACGTTATATTCGGCGCATGTGACAAATACAATTTGATTTGATCAGTAGGTGGCAGCATAGAGACCCTGAGGGATGATGACTGCTCTGAGAGATGAGGTCGTAGCTGGACCCTATTGGGGATAAAAATTGGCTAGATCGTTAAAATGTGATTTTGGGGGGGGGGGGGGGGGGTTGCTTTTGGTCTTAATTTAAGGTTAGGCATAAGATTAGCAGTGTGGTTAAGGTTAGGATTAAGGTTGGTATAAAATCACATTTTAAGATAATTTGTAGAAATAGGCAGGATTTATTGAGGGCTTCCACAATGCTTCTGCCATTTTAAAGTTGTAAACTGGGTGGATTACTATAGATTGTAGCCTCAATGGCGCTGCCCATGCTGTCACAAACTCTATAGTGGCACAGATATAAAAATGAGTCCTCTATCTATGTCTATGGCTTGACAATCTCAGATGGACTGTGCTGGTCAACCCTTGTGGATCCACAATTGGAAGCAATCCCAGGTCTTGTGGCGCTTTCAACCTGTGTGAAGCTAGCCACAATAAGGATTTGCCACAATAGTGGAATTTGCAGTTTGCCTTCAAAATAGAGTCCCCCATTGAAACTGATACAAATGGATACAAATAGTGGAATAATGCCTTATTTGGATTATATAATGCTAAACAAGGTTGGACTGTTGTTATATACCGTGAACCATCAGATCCTCCTCTCCACCTTCTCAGGGCTGGGCGTCTCAGGCTCTGCACACTCCTGGATTGCATCCTACCTGGCAGGTTGCTTCTACCAGGTGGCGTGGATAGAATCTGTGTCTGCACCACGTGCTCTCACTACTGGTGTCCCCAAGGGCTCAGTTCTAGACCCTCTCCTTTTTTCACCCTGAAAGTGGTTGGCACTGTCAAGAAGTGATACTCAAAAGATGTATCTAAGTTTACCAAACATACTGTAAATTGTAATCTGCCCTTCTATTTTCTGAGAGGAAAGAATCCATGTGACAGACCTTTCATTCACTTATTCACAAGTGCATAGTTATGCTCAAACCATCCAAAAGCCTAAACTCAAGGACGAATACAAGAAGACTGCAGAGTGCTTAGTGATGCAGCTGAAATCTGACAAGTACAATGGTTGCTACTTCACAGGACATAAAAGGAATAAAATTGACTATCCCGCAGGAGGGATGGTTCTCCTGTCAGGTAACATTGATGAACCCGAAATTGGCTACCAGTGTCAACATAGAGATTATAATGGTAACTAACAGGACCAGATTATGTGTGGTTCATGCCGCAGCCCACCTTGTGTTCAACCTTCGAAGCTCTTCTCTGTCCTGGCACCCCAATGGTGGAACAAGCTTCTCCATAATGTCAGGACAGCGGAGTCCCTGCTCATCTTTCGAAAACATCTGAAACCTTACCTCTTTGAGGAGTATCTTAAATAACTCTCTCTCACGGCGCCTCTCTCTCACTCCCCCCCCCCCCCCCCAACTAGCCCTGACTTTGCTGAGAAATACTTTGTTGAGGGAAAATGTACTTGATATGATTGATGTGTTGCTGTCTCTCCTAGCTATCTTAAGATGCATACACTAATTGTAAGTAGTTTTGGATAAGAGTGTCTGCTAAAATACAAACATTTTACATATTAATATAATAATTCATAAACAGTTCACTCAGTGGCCTGTTTATTAGGTACACCCATCTAGTACCGGGTGGACCCCCTCTAGTCACAGAAGGATGCACCTGGTCAGCAACAATGTTCAGATACGCTGTGGCATTAATTATTTGGTATCAAGGGACCTAAAGTGTGCCCGGAAAACATTCCCCACACCATTATACCACCACTACCAGCCTGTACCGTTGACCCTAACACTGCCATCAGACAATGTTTTTCCACTCCTCAATTGTCCATTGTTGATCCCATGCCCAGTGGAGTTGCTTCTTCTTGTTTTTAGCTGACAGGAATGGAACCCGGTGTGGTCGTCTGCTGCAATAGCCCATCCGCGACAAGGACCGACTAGTTCCGAGATGCCGTTCTGCACACCACTGTTGTACTTGTCCGTTATTTGTCTGTTTGTGGCCCGCCTGTTAGCTTGCACAATTCTTGCCATTCTCCTTCAACCTTGCTCATCAACAAGCTGTTTTTTCCCACAGGACTGCCTCTGACTGGATGTTTTTTGTTTGTTGCACCATTCTCGGTAAACCCTAGACACTGTCGTGAGTGAAAAGCCCAGGAGGCCGGACGTTTCTGAGATACTGGAACCGGTGAGTCTGGCACCTACGATCATACCACACTCAGTTGCTTAGATCACTCGTTTTACACATTCTAACATTCAATCAAACAATAGGTCCCTTGTTTATTCCATGTGTAACTCTGTGTTGTTGTCTGTTCACACTGCTATGCTTTATCTTGGCCAGGTCGCAGTTGCAAATGAGAACTTGTTCTCAACTAGCCTACCTGGTTAAATAAAGGTGAAATAAAAAATACAATAAAAAAATAACTGAACGCCTCGATGCCTGTCTGCCTGCTTTATATAGCAAGCCACGGACATGTGACTCACTGTCTGTTGGATCGAACCACAGCCTTACCTATGGAGTGTCCACCCATGAAATGGGGTATCAGCCTACCCAGTGACACCAACAGAACACAGCTATGTAGAGTTTACACCAATATTAGCGTCATAGCTTTTATTGCAGGCCTCTGAAACCACTGTGAAATGAGCCACATTTGCTCACCCGTATTGAACATTCATATTGGACTATACAGTCATAAATGGCAACCATACTGGCTTTGTCCAAATCAGGAATATGACTTTCCCGAAACGGATCCAGTGTTTTGCCTTCCACACAATACAATGGATCTGATCCCAGCCGGCGACCCTGTGCGACGCCGAAAAAGGGGAAAACGTGGCGGTCTCGTGGTCAGGCTTCGGAGACGGGCA
Source organism: Salvelinus alpinus (assembly GCF_045679555.1). NCBI lineage: Eukaryota > Metazoa > Chordata > Actinopteri > Salmoniformes > Salmonidae > Salvelinus > Salvelinus alpinus. The sequence continues at coordinate 25,664,616 of NC_092102.1, read as the reverse complement.
CATCGCGCTCCACTCCCTAGCATACTACTCGCCAATGTCCAGTCTCTTGACAATAAGGTTGATGAAATCCGAGCACGGGTAGCATTCCAGAGAGACATCAGGGATTGCAACGTGCTCTGCTTCACGGAAACATGGCTAACTCAAGGGACGCTAACGGAGTCGGTGCAGCCAGCTGGTTTCTTCATGCATCGCGCCGACAGAAACAAACATCTTTCCGGTAAGAAGAGGGGCGGGGGGGTATGCCTTATGATTAACGAGAAGTGGTGTGATCATCATAACAACACACAAGAACTCAAGTCGTTCTGTTCACCTGATCTAGAACTCCTCACAATCAAATGTCGACCGCATTATCTACCAAGGGAATTCTCGTCAATCATAATCAGCCGTATACATTCCCCCCCAAGCAGACACATCGATGGCCCTGAACGAACTTTATCTGACTCTTTGTAAACTGGAAACCACACACCCTGAGGCTGCATTCATCGTAGCTGGGGATTTTAACAAGGCTAATCTAAAAACAAAACTCCCTAAATTCTATCAGCATATCGATTGTGCTACCAGGGCTGGAAAAACACTAGACCATTGTTATACTAATTTCCGCGACGCTTATAAGGCCCTCCCCCGCCCCCCTTTCGGAAAAGCTGACCACGACTCCATTTTGTTGATTCCAGCCTACAAACAAAAACTCAAACAACAAGCTCCCGCGCTCAGGTCTGTTCAACGCTGGTCCGACCAATCTGAATCCACGCTTCAAGACTGCTTCGATCACGCGGATTGGAATATGTTCCGCATCGCGTCCAACAACAATATTGACGAATATGCTGATTCGGTGAGCGAGTTCATTAGGAAGTGCATTGACGATGTCGTACCCACAGCAACGATAAAAACATTCCCAAACCAGAAACCGTGGATTGACGGCAGCATTCGCGTGAAACTGAAAGCGCGAACCACTGCTTTTAACCAGGGCAAGGTGACCGGAAGCATGACCGAATACAAACAGTGTAGCTATTCTCTCCGCAAGGCAATCAAACAGGCTAAGTCTCAGTACAGAGACAAAATCGAGTCGAAATTCAACAGCTCAGACACAAGAGGTATGTGGCAGGGTCTACAGTCAATCACGGATTACAAAAAGAAAACCAGCCCCGTCGAGGACCAGGATGTCTTGCTCCCAGACAGGCTAAACAACTTTTTTGCCCGCTTTGAGGACAATACAGTGCCACTGACACGGCCCCCTACCAAGACCTGCGGGCTCTCCTTCACTGCAGCCGAGGTGAGTAAAACATTTAAACGTGTTAACCCTCGCAAGGCTGCAGGCCCAGACGGCATTCCCAGCCGCGTCCTCAGAGCATGCGCAGACCAGCTGGCTGGTGTGTTTACGGACATATTCAATCAATCCTTATCCCAGTCTGCTGTTCCCACATGCTTCAAGAGGGCCACCATTGTTCCTGTTCCCAAGAAAGCTAAGGTAACTGAGCTAAACGACTACCGCCCCGTAGCACTCACTTCCGTCATCATGAAGTGCTTTGAGAGACTAGTCAAGGACCATATCACCTCCACCCTACCGGACACCCTAGACCCACTCCAATTTGCTTACCGACCCAATAGGTCCACAGACGACGCAATCGCAACCACACTGCACACTGCCCTAACCCATCTGGACAAGAGGAATACCCATGTGAGAATGCTGTTCATCGATTACAGCTCAGCATTTAACACCATAGTACCCTCCAAACTCGTCATCAAGCTCGAGACCCTGGGTCTCGACCCCGCCCTGTGCAACTGGGTCCTGGACTTCCTGACGGGCCGCCCCCAGGTGGTGAGGGTAGGTAACAACATCTCCACCCCGCTGATCCTCAACACTGGGACCCCACAAGGGTGCGTTCTGAGCCCTCTCCTGTACTCCCTGTTCACCCACGACTGCGTGGCCATGCACGCCTCCAACTCAATCATCAAGTTTGCGGATGACACTACAGTGGTAGGCTTGATCACCAACAACGACGAGACGGCCTACAGGGAGGAGGTGAGGGCCCTCGGAGTGTGGTGTCAGGAAAATAACCTCATACTCAACGTCAACAAAACAAAGGAGATGATTGTGGACTTCAGGAAACAGCAGAGGGAGCACCCCCCTATCCACATCGACGGGTCAGTAGTGGAGAAGGTGGAAAGTTTTAAGTTCCTCGGTGTACACATCACGGACAAACTGAACTGGTCCACCCACACAGACAGCGTTGTGAAGAAGGCGCAGCAGCGCCTCTTCAACCTCAGGAGGCTGAAGAAATTCGGCTTGTCACCAAAAGCACTCACAAACTTCTACAGATGCACAATCGAGAGCATCCTGTCGGGCTGTATCACCGCCTGGTACGGCAACTGCTCCGCCCACAACCGTAAGGCTCTCCAGAGGGTAGTGAGGTCTGCAGATCGCATCACCAGGGGCAAACTACCTGCCCTCCAGGACACTTACACCACCCGATGTCACAGGAAGGCCATAAAGATCATCAAGGACAACAACCACCCAAGCCACTGCCTGTTCACCCCGCTATCATCCAGAAGGCGAGGTCAGTACAGGTGCATCAAAGCAGGGACCGAGAGACTGAAAAACAGCTTCTATCTCAAGGCCATCAGACTGTTAAACAGCCACCACTAACATTTAGCGGCCGCTGCCAACATACTGACTCAACTCCAGCCACTTTAAAAATGGGAATTGATGGAAATTATGTAAAAATGTACCACTAGCCACTTTAAGCAATGCCACTTAATACAATGTTTACATACCCTACATTACCCATCTCATATGTATATATACTGTACTCTATATCATCTACTGCATCTTGCCATCTTTATGCAATACATGTACCACTAGCCACTTTAAACTATGCCACTTTATGTTTACATACCCTACAGTACTCATCTCATATGTATATACCGTACTCTATACCATCTACTGCATCTGCCATGCCGTTCTGTACCACCACTCATTCATATATCTTTATGTACATATTCTTTATCCCTTTACACTTGTGTGTGTGTGTAAGGTAGTAGTGTGGAATTGTTAGGTTAGATTACTGTTGGTTATTACTGCATTGTCGGAACTAGAAGCACAAGCATTTCGCTACACTCGCATTAACATCTGCTAACCATGTGTATGTGACTAATAAAATTTGATTTGATTTGATTTGATCTGGTAGTCACTAATTGCTCTGCAAGGACTGGTAAGGGATAAGGGAGGTGGTGGGTGATTGGTGTCTTTAAATAGTATCTACGCTATATAAATGTATGTGGTGTGTTTCATTTCACAAAGACATTCAATGTCTTCTTGGTCAGCAACTTTAGTGTAGATTTGGCCTTGTGTTGTAGGTTATTGTCCTGCTGAAACTTGGTTTTCCTCTAGTATTCTGCCTGTTTCTTTTTATCCTCAAAAACTTGAGTGTTTGCCAGTGTCAAGCATACCCATACCATGAAGCAGCCACCACCATGCTTGAAAATAAAGAGGCAGTTACTCAGTGATGTGTTGGATTTGCCCCAAACATAAGGCTTTGCATTTAGGCCAAAAAGTGTGTTCCTTTGCAGTATTACTTTAGTGCCATACAAGATGTTTATTTGTATTCTTTTCACTCTGTCATTTAGGTCATTATTGTAGAGTCACTACAATGTTGTTGATCCATCCTCAGTTTTCCCATTACAGCCATTGAACTCTGTAGCTGTTTAAAAATCACCAATGGTCTCATGGTAACGTGTCTGAGCAGTTTCATTCCGGTCCTGAAGTTCAGAAAGACAAGTAACTTGTATGTGCCTGGGTGGTTTAATACATAATCCACAGCATAATTATTAACTTGACCGTACTTAAATATATATTAATTTGTTACGTTATAGCCTTATTCTAAAATGGATTCAATAGTCCCCCCCCCATCAATCTACACACAATACCCCATACTGACAAAGCAAAACACATTTTTAGAAATGTTTGCAAATGTAGAATTCATTTTTTGTTTGAAATATCACATTTACATAAGTATTCAGACCCTTTACTCAGTACTTTGTTGAAGCAACGTTGGCAGCAAATGAGGTGGATGTTAATCGCCAAGCAGGCTCTTAAACATCCAAATGTTGAGATGGAATTGTCAATAAGTAAAGCAGAAGCCAAGGGGTTAATAAGAACAGTGGTTAAAAGCAAATGGCAAGAGTTGTGGAACAGGGAGAGAAAGGGAAGACACCTGTATAAGATCCAGGAAAAGGTGGAGGCAGGGAGGTCCTCAGGCCGAGAGAGAAGGGAGGAAAGTGTAATCACAAGGCTGAGACAGGGACACACAAGGCTTAATAGTACATTGAAATTGGTGGGGAAACATCCGACTGGGAGGTGTGATCATTGTCAGGAGGAGATGGAGACAGTGGAACATGTTTTATTTCAGTTCGAGAAATATGTGAAGAAAAGGGGAGCGACTGTTATAAGTTTTGAGGAGTAATGGTGTTGAAAAGATAGGATTAAGTGAACTGCTAAATAAATCTTCAGAGGATGTAATATTTAATTATGTATTCCGTCTCCTTAGAGACGAGAATATTGGGTAGGATTTAGACCTTCACTGTCTCTGGTCCACACTCCAGTTCAGTTGGTGGAGGTAATGCACCTTACTGCTTGGTATGGCAATAGCACTGCACTCGATCGCATGGCGCTACAAAGGGTTGTGCGGATAGCCCAGTACATCACTGGGGCCGAGCTTCCTGCCATCCAGGACATCTATATCAGGTAGTGAGAAAAGAAGACCCGGGAAAATCGTCAAAGACTCCAAACGCCCAGGCAATAGACTATTTTCTCTGCTGCAGCATGGCAAGAGGTACCGGTGCATCAAGTCTGACACAAACAGTGCGCTTGAACAGCTTCTATCCCCAAGAATTACGACTGACAAATAGCTAACAAAATAACTACATGGACTATGAGTTTACCTTGTATCTTTATTGACCTTTTATTTCAATCTTTGCACTGTCTCTATGCACACTCACAGCCCCCCCCACCCACACACATTGTCACTCCAACACACACAAACAGTTCATTATTTTCTCACTCACACATAATATGCACATACATTTATACAGACTCTACACACCCACTCACATGCAAGCTGCTGCTACTCTGTTTATCTTATTGCCTAGTCATCTTACCCCTATACATATCTACCTCCATCAGTTCAGTATCCCTGCACATGTACATTTGGTATTGAATCTGACTTTTTAAATATTTCCTTTTCTTATTTCTTGTTTTTTTTCTAGTAATACATTGTTATTAATTATTGCATTGTTGGGTTTTTAGTTTGCAAGAAAGGTATTTCACTGTACTTGTGCATGTGGCATTAAAACTTGAAACTTAAAGTTGGTTGCCAACCGCCATATAAAATCCACAGAAGAAGAAAGGTTTCCAGGGTTAGAGTAGAACAGAAGTTGTCATATGCTGAGGCAGTGAAGAAAGTAGGGGAAGATGGGTCAAAGGGGAGGGATCCTGAGAGGAGTGGTGTGAGTAGTAGATCTGTATCAGTACAGAGTGGTAGGCCAACAAGTGATATGTTTCAGTAAGATTGGATTTTAACATATATAGCAATGGTTATCAACTGTTCTGCAGGGATGGAACGTAATTGGCAAAAAATGGAGGTTGTGGTGGAAGCTACAAAGAGGTATTTGCGAGACTTGACATCCGAAAAGTGGGTGCCCCATCCTTTCAGTCTGTTTACCTGAGGTAGGACTTAATAGATTAAGGAAAAAGGAAACCGCACATTGCTCTCGATAGTATCAATGATCTGTAATAAGCTTACGTATCGGCCTTCGTCAGAATTTTTGTGATTTAAAAAAATGTGCACCCTTATGTAGACCTAGCCCCACCCACATCCGTTCCACGCATCGAAGGGGGTTGGAGGCGAAGGAAAAAGAAATAAGTGGCACCAAATATAACAATATGCATTTGATAAATATTCGAATAAAGTAACACGTCTGTAAAACCACAATGAGGACATAGAAAGTTTTCCCCATGTGGGGTGGGGCTGGCAGCCCTAGCTCACTATTTGGGAGACAGAGATACTAACGAATATCCACCAACAAACTGTATTCTAGAGCTGGCTGAATATGTTTTGACGTATAACTATTTTAGGTTTGATGATGAATACTACCTCCAAACGAATGGAACATCGATGGGCTCCACATTCGCTCCGAGCTATGCTAACCTCTATGTGGGTCTTTTTGAAGAACGTTTTGTTAATAATGAAAACGAAAATCTATTTTTTAATTATGTCCTGAAGTAGTATTGATATATTGACGAAATGTTTTGCATATGGGAAGGAACGGAAAAAGAGCTGTCAGATTATATGGCACTACTCAATGACATTGACCCCAATAACAAAATCACTGTTGAATGTGACACTCAACGTGTTCATTACCTCGATATGTGGATTGAGAAATCAAATGGAACCCTGTTTACAACTCTGTATAGAAAAGAACCGGACAGAAATACTCTATTGCAGGGGGACAGCTTCCACCCTTAGCCATTAAAAAAAGTACTTCCAAGAAGCCAGTTTTTCTGACTGCGCCGTATATCCTACTCTACAGATGATTATCTAGAAAAAGCAGCGGAGATGCGCATTAGGTTTCTAAAAAGAGGCTGTTCGCCACCATGTGTGGATGAAGCTCTTAATTTGGCATTGGGAAAAACACGAGATGAACTGCAACAAAAAAAGAACACTCCGTAATGTTCACAACCACATATATTTTGAACTCGCGAAAAGTGGGAGATGCGATCAAGAAACACTGGCATATTTTATCATCGGACCCAGCTTTGCTGACTGAATTAAAAGATCCACCACGTATTGTGTATAGGAGAGGTCGCAATTTACTCGATAAATTGGTTCATGCCAACTGCCAGCCACAAAAGAAAATCAGCCAGGCTCTTTTTCGCCCTCTTCCAAATGGTAGCTATAAATGCAGTGGATGCGCATAGTGCAACAATATTGTTTCCGCTCTTGTAAACCCAGGGTCGTTACACTACTCCCTCCTTTCAAAGAGCGCGTCCTCGCGCTAGCTTGCGACTCTACGTCTTACAGGAACGCGCTCACCGGCCAAGCACACGCACTGTCGTGGATGCAAGGTCCGATCACTTCCGACACCAATGTAATGAAACAGCAGGGAGCAGGTCTCGAACCCTCGACCTTCTAGCCCGAGGTCCGGCGCGCTATCGACTGTGCCGCAAAAGCATGCTCAAGCGGAAGAGTCGATTTCCGCGCATATAAACCCAGGGTCGTTACACTATGATGAAGTGTGAATATTTCTGCCACCCACACACAGGAAAACGGTTCCAAATAAATGACATTATTACGTGTTCCACCACCCATGTTATTTACATTATTAAATGTCCATGTGGGCTCTGCTATGTCGGTAAAACCACCCGCTCTCTCAAACAGAGAATTAGTGAACATAAAAGTTAAATCAGGAGAAACGACAGGGACGATTATCCAGTCGCAGTACATTTTAATGACCTAAAGCATGACATTTCTACCTTTAGTTTTGTGGCATAGAGAAAGTTAAGATATCAGACAGGGGAGGTGAGATTAATAATACTCTGAGTAAAAGAGAATGTTTTGGGATTTTCACCCTCCAGACATTATTTCCTAAAGGACTTCATGATGAAATGCCTATGTATGTTATGTTGTGAATTTGAACATGAATTATGTGCCTATTGAAGATTACTCTGATGTTTGTCGTACGATGTACCCACTGATTAATGAAAACTTGCTATGTCCTCATTGTGGTTTTACAGACGTGTTAAATACGTCTTATTTACACACTTTATTCGAATATTTATGAAATGCATATTGTTATATTTGGTAGCACTTATTTATTTTTCCTTCGCCTCCAACCCCTTTCGATGCGTGGAACGGATGTGGGTGGGGCTAGGTCTACATAAGGGTGATATTTTTTTTTTAAATCACAAAAACTCTGACGAAGGCCGATACGTAAATGTATTAATTAAAGATCAGTGATACTATCGAGAGCAGTGTGCGGTTTTCTTTTTCCTTCATCTTGTTCAACTGTGGCCATGCACCTGTAAAGAAGATTGCTCAGATGTGCGAGTGCCTTTTGAATTTTGAAGGACTTAATAGGTTAAAATAGTGGAGTAGGGTGAGTGTAGTAGATGGTAGGGTATTTGTTTATTATTATTTTTCAAGCAAGGTATAAGGGAGTTATACTCCAGCCTAGCAGGTGGCGGTAATGCAACATTTATTGGATGCCAACCGCCCTTAAACCTCGTGGAAGAAGAAGCTCGGACAGGCGGGAGGCAGGTGCGCTTCAGTACAGTAGGTGGCGTTAAAGACGCTGGATGTCAGCCGCCGATAAACCCCACAGAATACACTTTTTAGCCAGCTAGTCTGGTACACAGCAGGCGTTAGCGACACCGTGTGCTAGCTAACTACTTGAGTATCGTGTCTTATTTTGAATGCACTTTATAGGCCAAGACACTTGGCCTATAAAAAAAAAAACGACACAAGTTTGACCCAATGTGCGCACTGCACGCACCTCTCAACAGACGTTTGACAATTCCCCAAAACCGACACACAGGGGTGCTGAAAGCTTGATTTTCCTCACACCTCCCCTGGACTTACACTGTTTTGGCCCCGGGGGATATTCTCACTCACACATATATATATTTTTGTATTACTGGAGATTGCCGCAAAACACATTTCCCCACTAGATTCTAATCAAGCTTTCTGAAGCTACTTTGATGGGCAATTGTATCATACACAATATTATATAATACAGTATAACGTTATGATAATTATAATATGACAATACATTACAATGCTTGAAAAATAAATAGCATAGGTGCAATCAAATGAACAATATAGCCTCAGCCTTAGACTTCGTTTTTTCAAGAATCCTATGACATTAGATATCTAGCCTTGTCGATGTTCAAAGTCTAGTGAACCAACAGGACGCGCAGTCCAGTGAGCCACCTGTGATGTGAAATAGGAAACCTGCATTTGGTCACAGAAAAGTGTAGTGGGGAGGGGAGAATTAAAAGTGAATAAGGGGAGAAGCTCGTAGGCGACAGTCACTTTTCAAGACCAGTCTCAAGGTGGTAGACTATATCTCACCGAATATAAATTTTAAAAAATTGCATGATGTAACAAAGATTGTTTTCTCAAAGAAAATAAAGTAAATGTAGGGGAATAGCACGGTGGCGTAGCCAGTTTATTTTCAATGTAGCTTGACACGGAATAGTTGCTCTGTTGACTCTGTAGCCAGTCTATAATTTACGCGCAGCTCTCCATTTTTCAAAGGACAATGATGGACTTCAAATGGACACTAAAGAGTAATTAAATGCTATGAAAATAGGGGTGCCTATTCAATTGAAGTATTTCTCATTCATTCATACGCTTTTGGCGCTATAATTATGGATAATTTTTTCAGGAGAAAGAGGATATTGAAAACTCTCCTGAGCTTGTCTCTCGTTTTTGCGTCTTTGGTGATGATTTCAAAGTTCAAGCTTGTGGATAACAGCATCAAGGACGACATGGAGGTTAAAAGTATGGGACACGCCGGTTGGTGTGGACCTGAGTGTGATTTATACAAAGGAAAACGCATATTGAAAAGCAGTTTGGGAAACTACTCGCCGCCAGTTATTGGTGATGATTTGGATGCGCCACGGGTGACCGTCTCCAACACTACTGCGTCTACTTGGGATGTACACGTTATGAACTGCAGTGAAGATTCAGCTGTAAGGAAAAATGATTGGTTTCGACGTTTGGATACGAGGTTCCACCAGTTTGTGTTGCACAGACATTGTCGATATTTCCCAATGTTGATAAACCATCCGGATAAGTGCAGGAATGGAGACGTGCACTTGCTCATGGTTGTAAAATCCGTTATAGAGCAGCATGATAGGCGAGAGGCCGTGCGGAATACCTGGGGTAGGGAACAAACAATTGATGGTAAGAGAATAAAAACGCTGTTTCTCCTTGGAAGCCCTACAAATGGCAAAGACACTAAAAACCTTCAAAAGTTGATTGAGTATGAGGACATGATATATGGAGACATTCTCCAATGGGATTTTATGGACACATTTTTCAACCTCACCTTGAAAGAGGTAAATTTTCTGAAATGGTTTGATATTCACTGCTGCAGTGCCAAGTTTATATTCAAAGGGGATGATGACGTTTTCGTGAATACAAATAACTTGCTGGAACTTATTCGTTTCAAGACAGAGGACCGCAAAGTTCTAAATGTATTTGTTGGGGACACCATCTCCAAAGCCATCCCCATCAGAAACCGCCAGAGCAAATATTACATCCCCAAAGAGCTGTTTGACAAACCGTACCCACCTTATGTTGGTGGTGGTGGGTTTTTAATGTCCTCACAATTAGCTCGGAGACTGTTCGTGGTTTCAGAGGCCTTGGAGCTCTATCCGATTGATGATGTCTTTTTGGGAATGTGTCTACAGAAGCTACACTTGGCACCTGAGATGCACCCAGGATTTAGGACCTTTGGCATCATGAAACGCAGAGTGAGCCCAATGAACAGCGAACCGTGCTTTTTCAAAAACCTAATCGTAGTCCATAAACTGAGCCCTCAGGAGCTACTCATGATGTGGAGCGTAGTAGAAAATAAGGAGCTGGTTTGCGCCAAAAGGACTGCACAATGAGTGTCAACCTACAGTTCAAAAGGACTCAAAGGTTATGCAAAAAATATTGTAAGATTTTACAATTGAATTGTAATATTTGTATGTAGGCCTAGTAGGGCACTAAAAAGATCCAACTAAGAAAGAATGTGAAAACAATCATGCGGTGATTTTTTTTTTTAAACAAATGTTTATGAATGACATTCTTTCATTCTCACCTACCTGTTTGTTAATGTTTTTATAATGTAGATAGGTAGACCCAAATCCCAACAGGAAAACCAAATAAGTAAATGCACATTCCTTAGGTCTACAAGATGAACCACTTTTTCAGCCAAATCTGTAAATAAATGGCAGCCTTTGACACTGAAAACCCCTTTTCATGCTACAGTTTTAGTGCTTTTGAATTTTGAGATAATGGATGTGTGAGTAACACTGAAAAGGTGGAGATTACATTAAAATATAATTAGGTAAAGAACAAATTCTAGAACACATATTGAATTATATTTTAAGAGTCAAAACTAGTTTTTGGTTTGATGTTTGTAACAGATTCAATAAATATGTATTTGTTATATCAGTGTTTTACTGTAGTGCTGGGTAAGAGTTGAGGGCTGCTAGGTGGATATCAAACACTAATTGTTGGTGTAGAAGTGTTGGTGTAGAAGATTGCAACAGGTGCCTCTAAAATACATCTTTGACATCTCAAACAAACCAGAAAAAGAGCAACATCAGCACTGTCCAGCTTCATTTAGCTTTATTTAATCAAACATGGATGTTTCAATCTGTGCACAAAATGGTTGTAAATCTACAGTCAATACTGATGGATATGTACTCAAAATACACAAGGACAATATATACACCTACATAAATATGGGACAAACCTAAGTCACAAATGCAACATTATAAAGGTTTAGGGCCCTATTCCGTGTTGTGGAGAACGCGAACGGAATCACGTATTGCAGACATTACAACCGAATTCAACAATATTCACATAGCCTATGTATTGAATTTAGTAAGAAATCAACCAAATCTATTGAACTGAATAGAACATGTATTAATTTGCACAAGTGAATCATAAGCCATGAACAACCATTTCATGTGGATGAATTACCTGACATATGAAATAAATCACGACCGGGTTGATGATAACATGAAATGCCGGTACAAGTTTATAGCCTAAATGCCCACAGACAATTGGTGTCGGTAACATTTGGTATGCGTGAATTGGCTGTGGAAACGCCTTATTGATATAATAACCATCATATCGAAGTAAACTTGGAGTCACGTGATGATATGGTGTGTGATCCTCCCAAGACTCAGGGAAGGAAGCGTGCAGATGATTAGGCTACAGATAAACTTCAACGGGTGGTGAAAGTGCAAGGTTGATGCTCCTTTCCAATAAATATAGTATCTTATTCTGGTGACATGATGATTGATGTTTGGCTGGCATTTTACAAATAAAACATGTTTCCATATCTGTGAGCTGTTGAGCTGTTGGATAGAGCGCAGTACCATGTCCAGAGTGGGCACATTCGCTATAATGCATTTTTTTGTGTGTGACAAAACCGTCAGTAGAGTTGAATATGCAATGGATCCCCATTTAACTTGTATACTTTATTCGGTACATGGGAATGTAACCGCAAAAAGTATTTTTATGTGCACTACGTCATCACACACGCATACCTTTATCCACAACAAGTATGGTAGGAGGGTGTAACTAGCTCCCCTAAGAACAATGTCTAATTGCTGACCCAAAAAAGCAGTGGATGAAGGTCATCAACTATAAAGCGAAATAAATGGCTACAGTCTACACTTCTTTAGTGATTTCATGAAATGTTGTTTTTAGAAAAGTGGCGTTTTTTAAAGTACTGGGATAATTTTCCCGGGTACTTTTATTTAGAAATTCTTTAGTAAGTAATACTTAAAAAGCTTGGTCTAGTTGTCTTATTTCTAAATAAGGGGGGGGGGTGTAGCATGAGGAGATGTGATGTAAAGTCCTTTTTAACTCACCTGCACATTAATTTCCTTTGTTTTTTCTCTGTTGATCCTTTTCCATACCATCCATTATGTACAATTGAACTAAATATGATTTGAATAATGCAAGATCTTAAATCCCAGCAGTCTATGAAATGACATTCGGGAGCAAAAGGTTTTCAATAGTTGTTTTAAATGAATTAAAACAAATATTAATTGCAATATAATATTGAAATGGAATATAACTAATAACATTAAATAACATTGGTATTGAACATTTAATAACAATATCTTAACTAAATTAATTCAGTGACATTGATGTGGCAACTCTTATGCACGATTCTAATTTGTACATAGGTCCAAAATAAAGCTATCCACAGTAAAATTGGAGCACAGCTCATGAGCCCACACAATACCCCATAATGACAAAGCAAAAACAGGTTTTTCAAAATTTTTGAAAATGTATTTAAAAAAAACCCTGAAATAACACATTTAAGTAAATATTCAGACCCTTTACTCAGTACTTTGTTGAAGCACCTTTGGCAGCAATTACAGCCTCGAGTCTTCTTGAGTATGACGCTACAAGCTTGGCACATCTGTATTTGGGGAGTTTCTCCTATTCTTCAGGTTGGATGGGGAGCGTCGCTGCACAGTTATTTTCATGTCTCTTCAGAGATGTTAGATCGGGTTCAAGTCCGGGCTCTGGCTGGGCCACTCAAGAACATTCAGAGACTTGTCCTGAAGCCACTCCTGCGTTGTCTTGGCTGTGTGCTTAGGGTTGTTGTGCTGTTGGAAGGTGAACTTTCACCCCAGTCTAAGGTCCTGAGCGCTCTGGAGCAGGTTTTCATCAAGGATCTCTCTGTACTTTCCTCCGTTCATCTTTCTCTCGATCCTGACTAGTCTCCCAGTCCCTGCCGCTGAAAAACATCCCCGCAGCATGATTCTGCCACCGCCATGCTTCACCGTAAGGATGGTGCCAGTTTTCCTCCAGACGTGACGCTTGGCATTCAGGCCAAAAAGTTCAATTTTGGTTTCATCAAACCAGAGAATCTTGTTTCTCATGGTCTGAGAGTCCTTTAGGTGGCTTTTGGAAAACTCCAAGTGGGCTGTCAATGTGTCTTTTACTAAGGAGTGGCTTTCGTCTGGCCACTCTACTCTAAAGGCCTGATTGGTAGAGTGCTGCAGAGATGGTTATTCTTCTGGAAGGTTCTCCCATCTCCACAGAGGAACTCTGGAGCTCTGTCAGAGTGACCATCGGGTTCTTGGTTACCCTGACCAAGTACCTTCTCCCCCGATTGCTCAGTTTAGCCGGGCAGCCAGCTCTAGGAAGAGTCTTGGTGGTTCCAAACTTCTTCCATTTAAGAATGATGGAGGCCACTGTGTTCTTTGGGACCTTCAATGCTCCAGACATTTTTTGGTACCCTTCCCTGGATCTGTGCCTCGACACAATCCTGTCTCGGAGCTCTACGGACAATTCCTTCGACCTCATGGCTTGGTTTTTGCTCTGACATGCACTGTCATCTATGGGACCATAAATAGACACGTGTGTGCCTTTCTAAATCATGTCCAATCAATTGAATTTACCACAGGTAGACTCCAATCAAGTTGTAGAAACATCTCAAGGATGATCAATGGAAACAGGATGCACCTGAGCTCAATTTCAAGTCTCATAGTAAAGGGTCTGAATACCTATGTAAATGTTTTTTTTATATATACATTTGCAAACATTTCTAAAAACCTGTTTTCTCTTTTGTCATTATGGGTTATATTGTGTATATTGAGGACATTTTTTTATTTAATCCATTTTAGAATAAGGCTGTAACGTAACAAAATTTGGAAAAAGTGAAGGGGTCTGAGTACTTTCCAAATGCACTGTATATGACATAAAATGTTGTGTTAAATAGCTAAAAGGCTATTAAGTAACATTAACTGTAAAGCTATCAGTCACTATTGGAAACATTTACAACTTCAGTTAAGTTACGTTATATTTTTTATGTATTTTACTTCAGACGATCTGGTAGTAAGGTTGCTAGCTAGCACTCCTAGCAGCTTATGCTAACTAGCTAGCTGGATAGCATTTACTGCAAGTCAAGTTGCTAGCTAGCAAGTTAGCATAAACTAGTGCTAACTGGGCTAGTCATTGTCTAAATGACTGGTAGAAACACATAACCATGAAGGGGTAACTAGCCCCTAACTGGGCCAGTTACCCCCTAGTAAGGGGGGGTGAGTTGACCCCAACATATTACTACTTTACTCAAATTATCAACATTTGTCTCTCTAAACAAGTGGATTATTTTTCTTAGGGCTTTCCTTGTATATTTACGAAACAATGATAGATCTAACTTCATTGGAATATATCTACAATTTTTTTTAAATTTCAAAAAATTTGATCAACTTACCACAAAATCGTTTTGTTGAAATATCTCAAAGTTGTGATGACACGGAGGAAATGTTTTGTTAACGAGGGAGTGTTGGGAAAATAATTTGGTGACATCTTGTGGTCTTAATGTGATTTCGAGGGGGGGGCAGTTACCCCATGAGAATAGTTACCCCCTAGTACCCTACAGTTGATGGAAAATGAGCATATTGTTTTTATGCAGATTTGAGAATGTTCACAAGACTTTCTGAAACGGCACAGGAATGCCCCTGTCTGTGTGTGTGTCTGATGCGTGCTTAAGTCTACACTTTGTAGCTGTTAGCGATGAGGTAGAGATGGAAAGGCTTTCCCAAAAATCTTCTTAATTAAACGTTAACTACAAAGTAGTCTATGCCTACCTGGCAGAATTATATCTTGATTATTTACATCAATCCAGTGGCCATTTGTTTGGCAAACTCTGCAATCAAATGAGCGCCACATCAACACCACTTAACCAAACAAGGTATTTTCCTGGTGCACACTTGCATTAAAGGGAAAACCCCCAAAATCTACATTTAGAGAAAAAAAATCCCAGACGTAAAAATGTTTGAAAAACAAAAGAGAGAATTTAGGAAAAAAAAATACGAAATCAGGAAAACATGAAACCGATTTTATAGGGCCCTATAAATGGTGCATCTTACCCTGTATCTAGAAGGTATTACAGTGAACTAAGTTGCCTAATATGTGTCATCAAGTGGGATCGTTCTCAAATCTTAGCTATTTGATAAGTTATGGCTTGAACTTACATTACTCCTAAAGAAAAACAAGTGAAGGGGTCCGAATACTTTCCAAATGCACTGTATCTGTGCTGTGTGTTGATTGTCTCTAGACACTTCTAAAATATAAACACTTATTTTGAGACTATAAATAGTTTGACAAAACATTTGAAAAGCAGTATGAAACAAAAAAGACAAATCTACCATCAAAGTTTAAAAAAATGGATTTGATTAGATAAGACATGTAAAGTGAGAGACATGTAAAGTGAAATGTAAACAGATACCATGCATAGAGCTTGTTGTAATGTAATGCTACACTCAGGCAGTTATTGACTTTGGAGTAATAGATAAATACATTAGAATTTGTACTATAGTATAATAACTTAGTATACAGTATACTCATATATATTTGAGTATAATAATGTAGTAATATATTGTAATAATATTCAGTGTCCCTCCATCTGACAGACCCAGAGGGAAGGGAAGTGAATCCATCCCTCCCTAGTCAGGATGTCAACATAGAGCTGTTGCCCAAAACTCTAACACATCTCCTTCCCTCATTTCCTCTCCCACTGGTGTAGGGTGACTACATCGTTTGGGTTAAAGCCATTTGATTGAAACCTATCATATCATTTCAGATTAGTGATTGTAAAGGAAAGGAGACAGAGGAAGGAAGGTATTTCATACTGTTGGGATGGTACTGTGGTCCATCCTAATTCCTGTCTCCTGGACAATCTAGGGTCCCCTTGTGCAGGCCCTTGTGTGAGAAGACTGGGGCAGGGACGATTGGGTGTGGGTTCACAGTTTCAAAGGAATCCTTCTCCCTTTGCCCATGGCCTTGCCCCTACCCCCCACCCACCACACCTGCTTCAGTTTAGCCACACTGCCAAGCTTCCCAGTGCACAGGAGAAAGAGAAGAGAATGACCTTCCACCACCACCATGAGGAATTACTGAGTGTGTTCATGGGATTCTCTGCCTCAAACCCTATTACAGGGGCTGAGTCACTGGCTTACTGGTGCTCTTCCATGCCGTCCCTAGGAGGGGTGCGTCACTTGAGTGGGTTGAGTCAATGACGTGATCTTCCTGTCCGGGTTTGTGCCGTGGGGGAGATCTTTGTGGGCTATACACGGCCTTGTCTCAGGATGGTAAGTTGGTGGTTGAAGGTATCCCTCTAGTGGTGTGGGGGCTGTGCTTTGGCACATCCTGGGTTACATCCTGGCTGTTTGGCCCTGTCCGGGGGTATCGTCGGACGGGGCCACAGTGTCTCCCGACCCCTCCTGTCTCAGCCTCCAGTATTAATGCTGTAATAGTTTGTGTCGGGTGGCTAGGGTCAATCTGTTATATCTGGAGTATTTCTCCTGTCCTATCCGGTGTCCTGTGTGAATTTAAGTATGCTCTCTCTAATTCTCTCTCTCTTTTTCTCTCTTTCTTTCACTCTCTCAGAGGACCTGGGCCCTAGGACCATGCCTCAGGTCTGGCCTGATGACTCCTTGCTGTCCCCAGTCCACCTGGTCGTGCTGCTGCTCCAGTTTCAAATGTTCAACCTGCGGCTATGGAACCCTGACCTGTTCACCGGACGTGCTACCTGTCCTAGACCTGCTGTTTTCAACTCTCTAGAGACAGCAGGAGCGGTAGAGATGCTATGAAAAGCCAACTGACATTTACTCCTGAGGTGCTGTCTTGTTGCACCCTCTACAACCACTGTGATTATTATTATTTGACCCTGCGGGTCATCTATGAACATTTGAACATCTTGGCCATGTTCTGTTATAATCTCCACCCAGCACAGCCAGAAGAGGACTGGCCACCCCTAAGAGCCTGGTTCCTTTTTAGGTTCCGGCCTTTCTAGGGAGTTTTTCTTAGCCACCGTGCTACTACACCTGCATTGCTTGCTGTTTGAGGTTTTAGGCTGGGTTTCTGTACAGCACTTTGTGACATCAGCTGATGTAAGAAGGGCTTTAAAAATAAATTTGATTGTATACAGGTAAACTGCAAGGCAAGCAGGTTGTACAGTGTTTGAATGCTGGCTGTGTGTGTGCACATGTTTGGAGTATGGGCATGCATCTATATGTAAGGTGTCCACTCATTCTGCCCAGAGTGGGTGACAATGCGCTTTGGTGCTGACATTTCACTTCCTTGTGTTATAAAATAAATTTTACCAAGATAAATATGATTACTCCTGCTCTGAATCGTTCAGTGGGGCCTTTCTCTAACATTTCATGAATAGTATATCGAAAAAGTCAGATTTCGTAATATATTACATCCGCTAATAAGCACAGAGCTCAGTTGAGCGGTGCAGCTTTCTCGCAGCAACTGAGGATTTTACCTGTTGTGGTGGTGTCTTCAAAGTTGTTTCCGCGGGTCGCAAAATTAGCACAACAAGCTGAATTAAATGTAAAAGGCTTTGAAAAAAAGCTTGCAGTATGCTCAGTGCTCCGTTTACATTTCAGAGATTAACTTGTTTTTGTGAGAATTTAGAAAAATAACAGGAATTTTGTACATGAAAAGTGTTTACTAAAATATTAAAATACTACATGTCATGTCTCAAAATCTATATCCATCTTACTACTATATTGTTATATGTCTTGCGGATTCGAGAAGAAAGATGACGAGTTCAACAGGAAAGTGAGCCTGTCAGGTAGTTCTCGCACAGCATCCAGACGAGCTGAAGCGATGCTGGGCAATTTCTCTTATTTTTTACCACTTTTTTTCCTCTGGCCTCCATTGATTTAGTCACCCTAATTTTGTCCATCCTACAAGGGTAAAAACTCCCAAAACATTTGAACAGATTATCATAGAGACATGAGGTTTGACCATTGTTTATTTAGAGGAGTATCTACACAATAAAAATATAATTTTACCCATTGGTCAACATATGCATGTTTGATTGGACACAAAGGACATCTGAAAGAACAACAACAGCCTGTGCTGCCAGAGGTTAGGAGGAAGGGAAAGGACAACAGAAACGTTCAGTGAAAGAGTGTAAACAGATTAAATGCAGTCATGTATGCATGTTACTTGAGCACATACTGATCATTCACATGCACTCATTGGTTTTGCATTTTGAAAGCATTGCTGGCCTTTCCAGTTTTTATGAACTCCCTAAAATGCAAACATACATTATTTACTATACTCCAAATTGACATAAGTCACCATTTCAATGCACCTCTTGGTATGAGACAGGAACACCGCTCTATGTTTGACCAACAGGTAGCATGGGCCCATTCCATGGGTCTAACACTAGCCCAGGCTTTTGGGTGGAAGAGCAGGGGGGGGTAAATGGGTGTATGAATGGCTTACCTTGTGCCTGCTGGGCTCACTGCGATACCACAGTCCTCCGTGAGTTCTGTTTACAGCCCTCTCAGCCCATGAGGTGAGCCTTCCAGGCCTGGAGGACAAAGAGCAAGTCAGTCTGCTGTTGACCTGCGAGTCCCCTGACTCTCTCCCTCTATCCCTCCCCTGTGCAGCAGCACTGTGGGCCGGTGTCAGACCCCTAATGGCCGACTTGGCTTCAACACTGGGGCTTTTCATCTGGCACACCAGGCGAGGGCCTGGGCTGCAGAGGTTAAACTGCTACTGAGAGTTTTCCTTGCCGAAAGTAAGAAGAAGTGTGTGAGAGGTGAGGGAGAATGAATGGGGCAGAGCTGCTTGAGAGCTTCAGCGCTTCTTAAAAAATCTGAGGACAATGTCCGTGTGTGAGGAGAACACTGTCCTTGTGTGAAGAGAACCATCGTCGTTGAAAGACACAGTTTCAATCTTTGCTTGACTGTCTGATACACATGACAACAGTAGATGGATGTCACCAAACAAGTTCCAAATGTTATTTAGAGAAGAGTCTCTCACTGTCAAATTTCCACAAAAAGAGGCTTAGTGTAGAACATGCATTGAGCATGCAGCTCAAATGTTCTATTCAAATATCCTTCAATAAACAGCATATTTCTTACTATTTACGCTTTTTTTGTTTTATGTCCATATGCACTTGACAATCTACTGCCTACCTATTTGAAAACCATGAGTGGCGCAGCAGTCTAAGGCACTGCATCTCAGTGCTAGAGGCGTCACTATAGACCCTGGTTCGATTCCAGACTGTATCACAACCGGCCGTGATTGGGAGTCCCATAGGGCGGCGCACAATTGGCTCAGCTTCGTCCGGGTTAGGGTTTGGCCGGGGTAGGCCATCATTGTAAATAAGCATTTGTTCTTAACTGACTTGCCTAGTTAGACTTGCCTAGCCTGTTTTTGAAACACTTCACATGTGATCATGTGAAATTCATGTGGTTTTTCTGTACAGGGACTCGTGTCCATATTTTCTAAATGCTGTTATTGATATTTAATACTCTCACGTTCACTTTACCATGTGGGAGAATTTGGAAAATGGATAGGGTTGTGGAGGTTGTCACATTTAAGACATTGAATACACAGGCCATTATAAGTACATATGACATTTTAAGTTCACATCTCTATGTCAAATGGCCATCTCTTTAATAATACTTCATTTTTTATCCCTCCATAATAAATCAGAATGCAAAAGAGTTGTCACATTTTCTTTTGCTTTCGATTAATAAAATTGCGTGAATGTCCTTAGATTTCCTAAACCACCTTTATGTCTATCTATCTACATACTTAGCATTTTAGTCTACTGTCTCATTCACCTTAGGCCTGTATCACTTTTTTTTCTCACCTCAAATGGAGACGCAGGCAAAACTAAATGCCACATGCAGCGTTTACCGTGAATGTGGTCTCTGCGAAAGCCTTTAAAAGGTGCATAGCCGACAAAGCACGATCGGATTGAATCCCGGCCTAAAACAACATGCACCTGCCTTAGTGGAAATGGCTAAATATTAAGAAAACTGATCCCAAGTGATCATTTTAATACAATAAAATTGAATGTATGCTGGCATATTTCTTGATTTGACGAGAAGTACTGTAAATCATATCTTACGTGCAGTTAGTCTAACAGTGACTTGCTCCAGTGAAAAGGACCAAGGCCAGTATCAGTGGTCCTTTTATTGTGTAATCTGTGGGAGTGCAACAGAATCTCACCTCCTGACCGGGCATGAAGTTGTTGTGACACTTTTGCCTTTGCCCGAGACAGGGGCTGAAAGAAAAGAGAAACATGCGTTGCCTAGCACAGAACCCCAAAATGCCCACAGAAAATGACAGATGAAATCCCTGTAAGAGCTTATTCTGAAACATGGCAACGTGGCATGGTGTACAACGGACAAGTAAGGATATACACTATATATACAAAAGTATGTGTACACCCCTTCAAATTAGTGGATTCAGCTATTTCAGCCACACCCGTTGCTGAAAAGTGTATAAAATCGAGCACACCGCCATGCAATCTCCATAGACAAACATTGTCAGTAGATTGGCCCGTACTGAAGAGCTCAGGGACTTTCTACGTGGCACAGTCATAGGATACTTCCTTTCCAACAAGTCAGTTTGTCTAATTTCTGCCCTGCTAGAGCTGCCCTGATCAACTCTAAGTGCTGTTATTGTGAGGTGGAAACGTCTAGAAGCAACAGCGACTCAGCCGCGAAGTGATAGGCCACACAAGTTCACATAACGTTACCGCTGAAGTGCGTAGTACGTAAAAATGGTCTGTCCTCGGTTGCAACACTCACTACCGAGTTCCAAACTGCCTCTGGAAGCAACGTCAACACAATAACTGTTGTCGGGAGCTTCATGAAATGGGTTGCCATGGCCGAGCAGCCGCACACAAGCCTAAGATCACAAGCCTAAGAAGGGTCGGCTGGAGTGGTGTAAAGCTCACCGCTATTGGACACTGGAGCAGTGGAAACACATTCTCTGGAGTGATGAATCACGCTTCAACATCTGGCAGTCCGACGGACAAATCTGGGTTTGGCAGATTCCAGGAGAACGCTACCTGCCCCAATGCATAGTGCCAACTGTAAAGTTTGGTGGAGGAGGAATAATTGTCTGGGGCTGTTTTTCATGGTTCGGTCTAGGCCCCTTTGTTCCAGTGAAGGGAAATCTTAACGCTACAGCATACAATGACGATTCTGTGCTTCAAACTTTGTGGCAACAGTTTGGGGAAGGCCCTTTCCTGTTTCAGCATGACAATGCCCCCGTGCACAAAGCGAGGTCCATACAAAAATGGTTTGTCGAGATCGGTGTGGAAGAACTTGACTGGCCTGCAAAGAGCCCTAACCTCAACCCTATCGAACACCTTTGGGATGAATTTGAACGCCGACTGCGAGCCAGGCCTAATCGTCCAACATCAGTGCCAGACCTCACTAATGCTCTTGTGGCTGAATGGATGCAAGTCCCTGCAGCAATGTTCCAACATCTAGTGAAAGCCTTCCCAGAAGAGTGGAGGCTGTTGTAGCAGCATAGGGGGGACCAACTCCATATTAATGCCCATAATTTTGAAATGAGATGTACGACGAGCAGGTGTCCACATACTTTTAGTCATTTAGTATTCGTTGAATGTCTCTGTACTTGGCCTGGCAAAACAAACATGTTCAGAGTTGATTTCCTAGTTGATGTTGTGGTTTCTATTTATTATAACACTACCATGGTATTGTTTTATATGTTCCCATTCGCTCTCAAACCGAAAGGATGTTGTCTATACATATTATTCAGCACTATTCAAGCTGTAGATTCAAGCGATTGGACACATAGTTGAATTCCACAATATAACATCCGTGGAGTGATGTTACCTCTCAGTGAGAATGTTTCCTTTCTACCAGTCATTTACACAAGTACTGTTTTAATGAGCTTACTTGACACCCCAACTGGCTTCACTGTTAAGAGCCCTTGAGGGTTAATAGGCAGACATGAATGAAAGAGTAACAAAAGCGTACAAGAGTCGAGCACAAAAGACTCAATATCTTTGGCTGTGAGAATACACTTGTTTACAAAGACTAAAAGAAGGGAAGGGATTCTGGCAAGCATGGACTAATGCTGGATCAAGAGTTTGGCAGGGTTAGCTGTTGGCAAGGTTAGCAGTTAGCAGGGTTAGCATAGTTAGCAGGGCACAGCTTTTTGCTTAACTTTTGTTTGTCTGAAAATGTACTTTGTACTTTGATTTCTTTGAAAGATGTTTTGTTTGTCAGTTTTATCCCCTCGCCCCCCTTTGAGCCTGAAGGCCAAAGCTGACACCTTTTTCCCCCTCCCCACTCAGACTCTTTACTGGTTCGATTCCAGGCTGTATCACAACCGGCCGTGATCGGAAGTCCCATAGGGCGGCGCACAATTGGACCAGCGTCGGCCAGGTTAGGGGAGGGTTTGGCCGGGGTAGGTCGTCATTGTAAATAAGAATTTGTTCTTAACTGACTTGTCTAGTTAAATAAAGGTTAAATAAAGCTGTTAGCAGGGTTAGGATCTAGCAGGTTTTGCTATTAGCATAGTTAACTGTTAGCATAGTTAGACGGTGCTAGAGGAGCGTTGAGACTCACGGTTGCAGACAGGGCTCTGGGTGTGGCGGGTGAGCTTGTCCGTGAGCACGGCCTCTGAGCAGCGGGGGCACTGGCACTGTTCTCACACTCCCCCAACAGGTGCTCTGTGAGGCTGACTATCTCAACCACCTGAGACACACAACATCCTCCAGAAATAAACACTTCAGCCTCCAAAACAAGGACACACAAAACCACACGTCAATGTGTCTACACACTGCACTGTCATATCCTCACTCCACCCAAAGCTCCTCCTGGTTCCCTATCATCCTCATGGTCTTTCATCAATCATGGGACATTTTGTCATTTCATAGATAGAAGTTACCTATTTAAATCCAGTTTGGAGCCATGCTGGCATTTGCCTACCTGTCTACATTGGTCACAGCGGCGCAGCATAGGACAGTGCTTCCAATAGTGCAGGTCCAGTCCATCTTCAGTGAAGGACTCATCCTTATCACCACAGAATATACAGAGACAAACACATTTAGAATATATATAGACTGAAACGCATTAAGAAATACACACTGGCTGAAACACATTGTAAACATACACACTAACTGAAACACAATGAGAATATACACACATGCTGAAACATTAATAATATACACAGGCGATACCAATTCAGAATATACACACGCTGAAACATATTGAGAATGTACACACGCTGAAACATATTGAGAATGTACGCAGGCTGAAACACATTATGAATGTATACAGGCTGAAACATTCAGAATATACACAGGCATTCTACAGAAAGGCATTCTATGTTCCCCATTAGGTGTTTTGCATTATTTGATGCATTAGGCAATTTAAACAGAATTTCAGTCAGCTTCATAGCTTGAAAGCTTTCAGATGTTGCTGTGCATCAACAGTCACTTGTCTAAGTGGCTGACAACTGAAGACTGGTCATCTCCTGCATCTGCCGGGTTGTTTTGGGGAGCCTTTTTGACACCTGCAAAGCAACAGGGACACATTTCTCAGCTGTCACTACAAATGTAAAGGGACAGTGTACTGTAGTCCCTAAAAGAATGCCTCACATAGTGGTGCAAACAGCATTCTACCATAAGAACAAAGAATGTGATCCACAATGGGTTTTGGCCAAAATTAAACCTAGTTAGTGTACGTGTGAACAGTGGTTGAGGATAGGGTTCTTTCAACCTCCATACAGACTTGTTTTTATAGCTTTTACAGACTCCTTTTCCTGTCCTTTGGTGTTTCCCTTCTCCTTTTCGGTTTTGTAATTGCCCTTCTCCTTTATGCAAAACCCCCTGCAAATTCAACTTCTTGCAGAAATACAGTACATACGGTCTAAAACGTTTTGTAACACCATATAACTGTGCTTATATCCCAATGCATTTTACCAAGCAATGGTACATATGATGAATTGTCTTTTGAAAATATTCAATCAATACCATGGAGACTATTATGTGTGTGATTATACAGTGGTCTATACAATGGAAATCCAGTACAGTGGAATATGGGGAGTGCAATGAGGGCACAACAAGGAGGAGTGACACAGACACGCTGGCCTGTTGAAGGAAATTAGGTAATAGGTGCAGTGATGACAGCTCCACCTACACTGATCTCCTTCAAGGCAGCCAGCTGCTCCTGAAGACTGCGGATCTCCTCCTGCTATGACCCTCCCTTCTTTGACTTCTGAAACAAAATGAAAGAAGCATATTGAAACACTTAATGCCATGGTATACGTCTGTCTGTCTGTCTGTCTGTCTGTCTGTCTGTCTGTCTGTCTGTCTGTCTGTCTGTCTGTCTGTCTGTCTGTCTGTCTGTCTGTCTGTCTGTCTGTCTGTCTGTCTGTCTGTCTGTCTGTCTGTCTGTCTGTCTGTCTGTCTGTGTCTGTGTCTGTGTGTTTGCCCATGCTTCTCTAACAGCCCAGTCATGTCTGGGAGCCTTGCAGATAGACTCCACTGCAATGATGACGATGTGTCCTTAACTCACCCAGTGAGACATGGCCAGACGTTACTCAGTGGAACATTACTTAATAGCAGCACGGTCGTTACTTAATGGGACTGGGATACCCTGCTCTCTAATGAGGTGAGAGAACACAAGCAACGGAAAAGAAACAGCTTGTCACCCATCCCTCAACAACTGTGAGCATGTCCAATGTTACGTCATGACTCATTCAAACACTGACGGGCTGAGCCTTGCCTTGGATTCTACCGGCTGCCCGTCGATCCTGGCGAAGCCGTCAGAGATGTTCTCGTGGAGGATGTTCTTGCGCGTGTCGTTGGCCGAGAGGTAGTAGGGGATGGCGTTCTTGTGCAGGCGGTAAATGGCCAGGACGATGCGTACGGCCGTCTCTCTCACCTCCGTCGAGCTGTGCTTTAGCGCACCTGTACAGAACTGACAGAGAGGCAGAGAGAGAACAAGAGCCTTTAGAGAGCTGAAACCGAAACAAAAAGACTAAGTGCTGGTTTACCAGACACAGATTACTTCTAATACTGGACAAAAAATCATGCTCAATGGAGAATCTTCATTTGTGTCTGGGAAACCGCCTTTAACAGCCTTAACAGAAATAAAATAAAATAAACGAGGATAGCTTGCTAAAAAAACTATAACACACTGAGTTTAGCATGATGCACCCGAAAAAGCCTGAATTTTGTGATTGTTTAAACCAACAGTATTATATTACTTTAGTCTGATGAGATTGATAGCCCAATAGCCATCATAGCATATCTGCTAGAGAGCATTTACCTCAAAAGGTAAACTGTGTACAAAGGGCACGTCTCCTCTCCCTGAGTCAATGGGCTGGGGACAGGCATCCATTATTCTCTGTTGTCTCTCTCTGCTTCTCATTTTAATTACAGGAAATTCAATCACCTCTTTGCTCCGGCTCCCGGCCCATCTCCCAGGTAACAGGAGGGGAAAGGGAGAAATGTATCAGTCCTCGGACCAAGGGGGGCTAACCCGGCTAGTCCTGCACTGAGCCAAGAGAGCCAAAAGCAAGCTAGGTGCAGGCTCATTATACTCACCAAAGAGAATGGGGAAATGGTAGGCTCAACTCCCATTGAGAACCATTGTTTGAATTTCAGTCAAAATCAGGGCTCATGTCATGGTGGTCAATGATGCAGGCATTAAACTAGGAAATCATGCTATAGCTATAGGTTATCTTAAACAAATATGACTTGAGTCAGACACAACAACAGGTGCACAATCCAGACCTCTTTAGGTTTGTTCCTACTTGTTATAGATTCTACACTACTCCCAAGCTGCCTTGCAGTACCCATCATAGTCTTTGTTCGATGTAAGAGGGAGCCCAATAAGGAAGGTGTGAAACTCAAGCACTGCGGCTCAGTTGCATAATCCACCATTGTTCATTGAGACGACATAGGCCTGAGGATGGACATGAAGCCTTCACCTCACAATAGCAATCAGGTGTGTTGACAAAACTGGAAAACTGGGTCTGGGAATTCCTTTTTTTGACCGAAACACCGATTCTGATCCAACACCTCACTGACTGAACACACGGGGACCATACTTCCCAGGTGGCAGTGATTATTTACTGTAACAAGTTTCTCATCAGCCTATCAAAGATCTTAAACTTGTGGATGTGATAGAACACTTTTTCAGGAGAGTGTCCTTAACAGAAGTCAAACAGCACGATCTGCTATTCAAAGTTACTAAAAACGCGGCAACAATTTCAACTGGATATTTAGATTACAGTGTAGTGAGCCTGGCTCCTGGTACTTTTCGCCATTTGCGGCAAGTTCGAATCCCAGGGGAGATCGTTTTTTCCTTGGAAATGTAGAATTACATTTATTTTGGTAGTGTGTTCCGAAGCGAATTGCATCCAAAACCTTATAAATGAAGATTACAAATACTGTACATTTAAATGAGTCCCTTCTTGGAGTCCCTCTTGCAGAACAACACATAGGCTATTGCTACAGGAGTGTAACGATAGTGCTGCCGGAGCGATGCTCTGTCACTTCTCAGAATGTTGATTAATTCATTCATATTCTACATAGGCCTAACATACCGAATATAATAGCATAACGTTACTGTTAGACCAAAAACATAACTTAATATCTTATGTAGGCTACAAGTACATTTACAACATTTTATATGCATTATTATAATCAACCACTTTGTCACATATGCCTTATTTGAATCGAGCATTGAGGACCAGCACTGAGCAGTTTTTTCCTTAACCTTTCAGTGATACCCATCCCGGATCCGGGAGCATCCTCATCAAAAAAGCTGACTAGCATAGCCTAGCCTAACGGGACAGGGATATCATATAATATAATTTTCATGAAATCACAAGTCCAATACAGCAAATGAAAGATAAACATCTTGTGAATCCAGCAATCATTTCCGCTAACCACAATAGCCAAAGACTCAACCGCATATTTTCACCATGTTTCTACCGCATAGGTAGCTATCACAAAACCGACCAAATAGAGATATAATTAGTCACTAACCAAGAAACAACTTCATCAGATGACAGTCTTATAACATGTTATACAATACATTTATGTTTTGTTCGAAAAATGTGCATATTTGAGGTATAAATCATAGTTTTACATTGCAGCTACCATCACAAATAGCACCGAAGCAGCCAGAATAATTACAGAGAGCAACGTGAAATACCTAAATACTCATCATAAAACATTTATGAAAAATACATGGTGTACAGCAAATGAAAGATAAACATCTTGTGAATCCAGCCAATATTTCCGATTTTTTAAGTGTTTTACAGCGAAAACTCAATATATATTTCTATTAGCTCACTACAGTAGCCAAACACACAACGCAATTTACTCCCAGCAAAAATAGCTTGCACAAAACCGACAAAATAGAGATAAAATTAATCACTAACCTTGAACAAATTCATCAGATGACAGTCTTATAACATCAGGTTATACAATACACTTATGTTTTGTTCGAAAATGTGCATATTTAGAGCTACAAATCCTGATTATACATTGTGAATACGTAGCATCGATTCACCAGAATCTCCAGAGATATTTTGGACACTCACCTAATCTGACCAAAGAACTCATCATAAACTTTACATAAAAATACTTGTTGTATGGCAAATGAAAGATACACTGGTTCTTAATGCAACCGCCGTGTTAGATTTTTAAAAATAACTTTACCATAACAAACAGCTTGCGTTATTGCGAGACAGCGCTCGCCAAAACGGCAGAGAATAGGAATCAACATTTTCCACAGAAATACGAAATAACATCATAAATTGTTCTTACTTTTGCTGAGCTTCCATCAGAATCTTGTACAAGGAGTCCTTGGTCCAGAATAAATCGTTGTTTGGTTTTAGAATGTCCTTTTCTTCTGTCGAATTCGCGCCATAATGCTAGCCAATGTTGATGACGTTCCCATTTTCTCTCGACGCAAAGAACGGAAAACTCCAAAAGTCCCAATAAACATTGAATAATCTGATAAAACTTGGTTGAAAAAACATACTTTACGATGTTATTATCACATGTATCAAATAAAATCAGAGCCGGAGATATTCGCCGTGTAAACCGAACGCTTATCAGAAGACAATATCGAGGTGCTTCGCGCGCCTTGGTAGAGAAAGGAAATTCCTGACCTGCCACTCCAAAAGCTCTCGTTCGACCTCAGATAACCTAGACACCCCATTCCACCTTCCACTGCCTGTTGACATCTAGTGGAAGGCGTATGAAGTGCATGTATATCGATAAATATAAGCCAGTTGAATAGGCAGGCCCTGAAACAGAGCCCCATTTTCAGAATTTTCACTTCCTGTCTGGAAGTTTGCTGCCAAATGAGTTCTGTTTTACTCACAGATATAATTCAAACAGTTTTAGAAACTTGAAAGTGTTTTCTATCCAATAGTAATAATAATATGCATATTGTATGATCTAGAATAGAGTACGAAGCTGTTTAAATTGGGCACGATTTTTTCCAAAGTGAAAATAGCGCCCCCCTATTGACAAGAAGTTGTTTAACAAACAATCTTGACTTGAGGGGAACCCATGATTCCTGTACCCCGGAGATTCAAGGTCAAGCGCCTTAGCACTGTACATCACCTGGCTATTTGACAATTACAGCTATTTGACAAAGGCCCTTGGACTTGTTTTAATTTTTTCACTCTGTATGAAAAACTTTTTATAGATGTCCTTTATCTTTTTCCGTAAAAGCACATGGATGTGTGCTTTCGTCAAATGTGAAAACATTTTGAATTTTGTCTAACGTTAGTAGCCTAGTCAAGGATGCATCACGCAACCTATTGGTACCTGTGACAGACCAAGTGGAACAAAAGTAAACCTATGAGTTTGGAGGTTTATTAAATCCCTCTGGTGGCCGATTTGACTTATTTTAAGAAATCCATTGGTTGATGGAGAAAAAGTTTAACATCTTATATGAAGAAGTTGTTATAGGAAATAATCACTGCCACCTAGTGATGTTAGCATAGGGCTAACACGTCCCAGGTTATCTGATGGGACCAGCTACAATGTAGCATTCTATCACGTGACACTACGTCAAATAATTTGAATTGGGTGATGCTTAAACTTAAAGGGGAATGGAAACACGAGACTTTAGAACACCAGATAACTGTACCTGTACATCACCATTTTGACATTGTTGCATCACTGACAGAGTTTTGGAAGTCCTGAATTTACTGAGACCATGACCTCTGCATGCATTAATGAACATAATTTGCTGTAGTCAAACCACATATGAAAACATAATACATATTTTGAATGCTGAGAAACAGCCTTTCATGTGATATGACATACAATCAATCAAATTGTAATCAGTCAAGAAAAAACCTCTGTGAAAATGGGTATCTTATATGAAAATCAACACTTGTTATCCAAACTGCAATTACACAACTTCCTAAGGAAGACGTTTTATTATTATTTATTTTTTTCACCTTTATTTAACCAGGTAGGCTAGTTGAGAACAAGTTCTCATTTGCAACTGCGACCTGGCCAAGATAAAGCATAGCAGTGTGAACAGACAACAACACAGAGTTACACATGGAGTAAACAATAAACAAGTCAATAACATAGTAGGGGGGAAAAAGAAAAAAGAAGAGAATCTATATACAATGTGTGCAAAAGGCATGAGGAGGTAGGCAATAAATAGGCCATAGGAGCGAATAATTACAATTTAGCAGATTAACACTGGGGTGATAAATCATCAGATGATCATGTGCAAATAGAGATACTGAAGTAAATAAATAAAAACAGTATGGGGATGAGGTAGGTAAATTGGGTGGGCTATATACCGATGGACTATGTACAGCTGCAGCGATCGGTTAGCTGCTCAGATAGCAGATGTTTAAAGTTGTTGAGGGAGATAAAAGTCTCCAACTTCAGAGATTTTTGCAATTCGTTCCAGTCGCAGGCAGCAGAGAACTGGAAGGAAAGGCGGCCAAATGAGGTTTTGGCTTTAGGGATGATCAGTGAGATACACCTGCTGGAGCGCGTGCTACGGGTGGGTGTTGCCATCGTGACCAGTGAACTGAGATAAGGCGTCGCTTTACCTAGCATAGCCTTGTAGATGACCTGGAGCCAGTGGGTCTGACGACGAACATGCAGCGAGGGCCAGCCGACTAGAGCATACAGGTCGCAGTGGTGGGTCGTATAAGGTGCTTTAGTAACAAAACGGATGGCACTGTGATAAACTGCATCCAGTTTGCTGAGTAGAGTATTGGAAGCTATTTTTTAGATGACATCGCCGAAGTCGAGGATCGGTAGGATAGTCAGTTTTACTCGGGTAAGTTTGGCGGCGTGAGTGAAGGAGGCTTTGTTGCGAAATAGAAAGCCGACTCTCGATTTGATTTTGGATTGGAGATGTTTGATATGAGTCTGGAAGGAGAGTTTACAGTCTAGCCAGACACCTAGGTACTTATAGATGTCCACATATTCTAGGTCGGAACCATCCAGGGTGGTGATGCTAGTCGGGCGTGCGGGTGCAGGCAGCGACCGGTTGAAAAGCATGCATTTGGTTTTGGAAGGAGTGTTGTATGGCATTGAAGCTCGTTTGGAGGTTAGATAGCACAGTGTCCAAGGAAGGGCCAGAAGTATACAGAATGGTGTCGTCTGCGTAGAGGTGGATCAGGGAATCGCCCGCAGCAAGAGCAACATCATTGATATATACAGAGAAAAGAGTCGGCCCGAGAATTGAACCCTGTGGTACCCCCATAGAGACTGCCAGAGGACCGGACAACATGCCCTCCGATTTGACACACTGAACTCTGTCTGTGAAGTAGTTGGTGAACCAGGCAAGGCAGTCATTAGAAAAACCGAGGCTACTGAGTCTGCCGATAAGAATATGGTGATTGATAGAGTCGAAAGCCTTGGCCAGGTCGATGAAGACGGCTGCACAGTACTGTCTTTTATCGATGGCGGTTATGATATCGTTTAGTACCTTGAGCGTGGCTGAGGTGCACCCGTGACCGGCTCGGAAACCGGATTGCACAGCGGAGAAGGTACGGTGGGATTCGAGATGGTCAGTGATCTGTTTGTTGACTTGGCTTTCGAAGACCTTAGATAGGCAGGGCAGGATGGATATAGGTCTGTAACATTTTGGGTCCAGGGTGTCTCCCCCTTTGAAGATGGGGATGACCGCGGCAGCTTTCCAATCCTTGGGGATCTCAGATGATACGAAGGAGAGGTTGAACAGGCTGGTAATAGGGGGTGCGACAATGGCGGCGGACAGTTTCAGAAATAGAGGGTCCAGATTGTCAAGCCCAGCTGATTTGTATGGGTCCAGGTTTTGCAGCTCTTTCAGAACATCTGCTATCTGGATTTGGGTAAAGGAGAAGCTGGGGAGGCTTGGGCGAGTAGCAGCGGGGGGGGGCGGAGCTGTTGGCCAAGGTTGGAGTAGCCAGGAGGAAGGCATGGCCAGCCGTTGAGAAATGCTTGTTGAAGTCTTCGATTATCACGGATTTATCGGTGGTGACCGTGTTACCTAGCCTCAGTGCAGTGGGCAGCTGGGAGGAGGTGCTCTTGTTCTCCATGGACTTTACATTGTCCCAGAACT
Organism: Salvelinus alpinus; assembly: GCF_045679555.1. Classification (NCBI taxonomy): domain Eukaryota; kingdom Metazoa; phylum Chordata; class Actinopteri; order Salmoniformes; family Salmonidae; genus Salvelinus; species Salvelinus alpinus. The sequence continues at coordinate 25,632,446 of NC_092102.1, read as the reverse complement.
TTTTGGAGTTAGAGCTACAGGATGCAAATTTCTGCTTGAAAAAGCTGGCCTTTGCTTTCCTGACTGACTGCGTGTATTGGTTCCTGACTTCCCTGAACAGTTGCATATCGCGGGGACTATTCGATGCTATTGCAGTTCGCCACAGGATGTTTTTGTGCTGGTCGAGGGCAGTCAGGTCTGGAGTGAACCAAGGGCTATATCTGTTCTTAGTTCTGCATTTTTTGAACGGAGCATGCTTGTCTAAGATGGTGAGGAAGTTACTTTTAAAGAATGACCAGCCATCCTCAACTGACGGGATGAGGTCAATATCCTTCCAGGATACCCGGGCCAGGTCGATTAGAAAGGCCTGCTCACAGAAGTGTTTTAGGGAGCGTTTGACAGTGATGAGGGGTGGTTGTTTGACCGCGGACCCGTAGCGGATACAGGCAATGAGGCAGTGATCGCTGAGATCCTGATTGAATACAGCAGAGGTGTATTTGGAGGGCAAGTTGGTCAGGATAATGTCTATTAGGGTGCCCATGTTTACGGATTTAGGGTTGTACCTGGTGGGTTCCTTGATGATTTGTGTGAGATTGAGGGCATCTAGCTTAGATTGTAGGACTGCCGGGGTGTTAAGCATATCCCAGTTTAGGTCACCTAACAGAACAAACTCTGAATCTAGATGGGGGGGCGATCAATTCACAGATGGTGTCCAGGGCACAGCTGGGAGCTGAGGGGGGTCGGTAGCAGGCGGCAACAGTGAGAGACTTATTTCTGGAGAGATTCATTTAAAAAAATTGAAGTTCGAACTGTTTGGGCATAGACCTGGAAAGTATGACAGAACTTTGCAGGCTATCTCTGCAGTAGATTGCAACCCCTCCCCCTTTGGCAGTTCTATCTTGACGGAAAGTGTTATAGTTGAGTATGGAAATCTCAGAATTTTTGGTGGCCTTCCTAAGCCAGGATTCAGACACGGCAAGGACATCAGGGTTGGCAGAGTGTGCTAAAGCAGTGAGTAAAACAATCTTAGGGAGGAGGCTTCTGATGTTGACATGCATGAAACCAAGGCTTTTTCGATCACAGAAGTCAACAAATGAGGGTGCCTGGGGACATGCAGGGCCTGGGTTTACCTCCACATCACCCGAGGAACAGAGGAGTAGTAGGATGAGGGTGCGGCTAAAGGCTATCAAAACTGGTCGCCTAGAGCGTTGGGGACAAGGAATAAAAGGAGCAGATTTATGGGCGTGGTAGAATATATTCAGGGCATAATGTGCAGACAGGGGTATGGTGGGGTGCGGGTACAGCGGAGGTAAGCCCAGGCACTGGGTGATGATAAGAGAGGTTGTATCTCTGGACATGCTGGTTATAATGGGTGAGGTCACCGCATGTGTGGGAGGTGGGACAAAGGAGGTATCAGAGGTATTAGGAGTGGAACTACGGGCTCCATTGAAAACTGAAACAATGATAACTAACCCGAACAACAGTATACAAGGCATATTGATATTTGAGAGAGACATATAGTAAGGCATAAAGTAATCGCAGGTCTTGATTGGGAGAGCTAGCTAAAACAACAGGTGAGACAACAGCAGCTAGTCAGCTAACACAACAACAGCAGGTAAAATGGCGATGACTAGGCAGAGAGGGTCGGATTAACTACACACAGAGCCTGAGTTCGCGGCTGGGGCCGACAGATAAACACAAATAAACAGAATGGAGTACCGTGACTAATGGACAGTCCAGCAGGCATCAGCTATGTAGCCAAGTGATCGTAGTGTCCAGGGGGGAGCAGTGGATGGAACAGGGAAGCCGTCACCACGCTAGCACGCGGCGTTTAAAGTTAGTAGCCCGGGGGTGGTCTGCTCAGACGGAGGCCGGTTGAGGGCACAGCGGATGGAGTATTCGTCGGCAGACCAGACGTGGTGGTGCGGCGGGGCGCCGTGTCGACAGAGAATCCAAGCCAGATGGCGAAAGAGGTATTGTAGAATTTTGTTTGCTAACTGGTGCTAGCTTCGTGGCAGTGGCGTTAGGGGATAGCTTCGGTACTGGGTGCCACGGAGGGTGCAAGCTATCTGTGAGCTAGCTAGCTGCAAGCTGTGAGCTAGCTAGCTGCAAGCTAGCTGTGAGGATCAGAAGTACAGCATATCGAGTCTTCCTTATTTTGTAAAGATATAAAATCTGTAATCAGAATAGTAATACCTTTTATTGTGAATGAGCTACAGCTGTTTAAGTGAACAGTGGTATTTTTCTAGATTTTGATGGATGTCCCATGATCAGACACCTTCTCATCTGGATAGTATATTAAAAACATACACTACCATTCAAAAGTTTGGGGTCACTTAGAAATGTCCTTGTTTTTGAAAGAAAAGCTAATTTTTGTCCATTAAAATAAAATAAAATGTATCAGAAATACAGTGTACGTCACGCCCTGACCATAGAGAGCTGTTTATTCTCTATGTTGGTTGGGGCGTGATAGTGTCTAGGGTGGGTCATCTAGGTGAATTGTATTTCTATGGTGGCCTGATATGGTACCCAATCAGAGGCAGCTGTTTATCGTTGTCTCTGATTGGGGATCATATTTAGGTAGCTATTTCCTCATTGTGTTTCGTGGGATCTTGTCTACAGATAGTTGCCTGTGTGCACACCAGTAGCTTCACGTTTCGTTTGTTCTTGTGCTTTATTGTTTTGTTTGGTGAGTTTCAATCTATTAAAATATGTGGAACTCTACGCATGCCGCGCCTTGGTCCAATCCTTTTGACGAGCGTGACAGTGTAGACATTGTTAATGTTGTAAATGACTATTGTAGCGGGAAACAGCAGATTTTTGGGGGAATATCTATATAGGTGTACAGAGGCCCATTATCAGCAACCATCACTCCTGTGTTCCAATGGCAAGTTGTTGTTAGCTAATCCAAGTTGATCATTTTAGAAAACCCTTCTGCAATTATGTTAACACAGCTGAAAACTGTTGTTCTGATTAACCTTTTGTCAATAGGGGGTGCTGTTAGCACTTTATTTTTTTTGACATTGCCAAATTAACCTGTTGGGGATGAGGGCGCTGTTGTGGCTATTTATGCTAATCGTGTAATTTTTTGAAACGGCTTCCCACAAAGTTCTTGATCGTACAATATGCATATTATTATTATTATTGGATAGAAAACAGTCTATAGTTTCTATAGGAGTTGAAATTTTGTCTCTAAGTGGAACAGAGCCCATTCTACAGCAATTTCCCTGACATGGAGTCAGATTCCAGAAATTTTGGCCACTGTTCTGGAGTCAGTTAAAAGGGCACTGTTATTGCTATGACTATACGGACACTGCTTACGTCTTCCCCTGGATGTCTTTACGTGATGACGATTTGAATCGGGTCGATTGCGCGTTCACAGGCACTATAAATTAAAAAACCCTGAGGCTAGTCACTCTTTTGGAGCTGCGTCATGCGCATAGAGGGCACCGACCCGCACCTGTTCCAAGCATTAGTGGAGGGAGTAATATTACTCGGGTCATGTTTCTACTCGTTATGGGAGTTAAAAACATCATAAGGTAGTTAATTTAAAGCGTTTTATAGCAATTTATATCCGTTTAGTGCGATTTTGGGACATTTATTTCTGAAACGCTGTGAATTGCTGGGCACGCTTCCAGTTCATCCCGAACGCAGTTGGCATTTCCACATGGCAAGAGGACAGCTTTCCACCAAAAGACGATTGGACCCAAGAAAGGATCCTTTGCCCAAGATACCGATGGAAGAACAGCTCAAAGTAGGACATTTTTATTATGATAAATCGTGTTTCTGTCGAAAAGTGTTAGTGGCTTCGGACGCCATGTTTTTTGACGTAGCTTCGCTTGGCGCAAGCTGTATTGAAAAGTAAGGATAATTTAAAAAATGTAATTCCGCGATTGTATTAAGAATTAAATTGTCTATCAATCCCTGTCCACCCTATATTTTTTAGTCACGTTTATGAGTATTTATGTATAAGAGTAGATCACTGTCTAAGTGGCGCACAGACTTTTTCTGACCAGCTGAGCTACATTTCACATTGTCTAACCATGATTTTGGTGGCTAAATATAAACATTTTCGATCAAACTCTATATGGATTGTGTAATATGATGTTACAGGAGTGTCATCTGAAGAATTCTGAGAAGGTTAGTGAAAAAATTAATATATTTTGGCGATGTTTACTTTTATCGCTCACTTTGGCTAGAATCAATGCTGGGCTGCTATGTGCTATGTGCTATGCTAATATAACGATTTATTGTGTTTTCGCTGTAAGACACTTAGAAAATCTGAAATATTGTCTGTATTCACAGGATCTGTGTCTTTCGATTCGTGTATGCTGTGTATTTTTACGAAATGTTTGATGATTAGTAAGTAGGTAAACACGTTGCTCTAAGTAGTTTTTCTATTCCATTTGTGACGGTGGGTGCAATTGTAACCTATGCCATCTACCTGAAATATGCACTTTTTTCTAACAAAACCTATCCCATACCATAAATATGTTATCAGACTGTCATCTGATTAGTTTTTTTCTTGGTTAGGGGCTATAAATATCTTAGTTTAGCCGAATTGGTGATAGCTACTGGTGTTGGTGGACAAATAAAAGATGGTGGATTATGCTAATGTGTTTTTAGGTAATAGATGTACATCTTTACATATTGTGTCTTCCCTGTAAAACATTTTAAAAATCGGACATGTTGACTGGATTCACAAGATCTGTGTCTTTCATTAGCTGTATTGGACTTTAATGTGTGAAAGTTAAATATTTAAAAAAAATATTGTTTTTGAATTTCGCGGCACTGGTTTTTCAGTGGGGGTGGGGGGGGAGTGCCGCTAGCGCCACTCTCATCCTAGACAGGTTAAACTGCCTAGTAGTCAATTCTTGCTCGTACAATATGCATATTATTGTTATTATTGGATAGAAAACACTCTCTAGTTTCTATAACCGTTGGAATTATGTCTCTGAGTGGAACAGAACTCTATCTACAGCACTTTTCCTGACAGGGAGTGAGATTTCAGAAATCTTGGCCTCTGGTCCCAGGTCAGTTTCCCTGTGAATGCTATGAGGATACAAACACTGCCTACACCTTCCTCTAGATGTCAGTAAGTGGTGACAATTTGAATGGAGTCGATTGCGCAATCAGGGCCTGTATAAAACACCAAAGACCGGAAGTAGCTTTCCTTTGGACCCTGCGCTCGACGCACGATGGACGTTGGACCGACCTCTTTCCAAGCCTTGGTTTAGCCAGTAATATATCGCCGGTCATGTTTTTACTTGTTATAGGTGTTAAAAACATCATAAGGTAGTTAATTTAAACCGTTTTATAGCAATTTATATCCGTTTAGTGCGATTTTGAGGCATTTATTTGTGACGCCCTTCCATGAGCTGGGCACGTTTCCTGTACATACCGAACGTTAGTGACCATTTCGACGGGACAAGAGGACATCTTTCGACCAAAAGACGATTAGACCGGAGAAAGGATGCATTGCCCAAGATTCTGATGGAAGAACAGCTCATAGTAAGAACTATTTATGATGATAAATCGCTGTTCTGCTGAAAAATTTTAAACGCATATATCGCCATTTTGTTTTGTGTAGCTTCGCTTTGGCGGACCCGGTATTGCACAGTAAGGATAATTTTAGAAATGTAAGTCAGCGATTGCATTAAGAACTAATTTGTCTTTCGATTCCTGTCAACCCTGTATTTTTTAGTCAAGTTTATGATTAGTTATCGATTAGACTAGATGACTCTCAAAGATGGCGCCCGACATTTTCAGGCCAGTTTTGCTACTATTCTCATTGTATAACCACGTTTTTTTGTGGCTAAATATGCACATTTTCGAACAAACTCTATATGTATGTTGTAATATGATGTTACAGGAGTGTCATCGGAAGAATTCTGAGAAGGTTAGTGAAAAAAATAATATATTTTGGTGATCATAACGTTATCGCTCCCGTTGCCTTGAATTCATGCTGGGGTAACGTTTGCACATGTGGTATGCTAATATAACGATTTATTGTGTTTTCGCTGTAAAACGCTTAGAAAATCTGAAATATTGTCTGAATTCACAAGATCTGTGTCTTTCCATTGCTATGCTTTGTCTATTTTTATGAAATGTTTTATGATGAGTAAATTGGTAATACACGTTGCTCTCTGTATTTATTCTAGTCGAGTTGTGATGGTGGGTGCAATTGTAAACTATGATTTCTACCTGAAATATGCACATTTTTCTAACAACCTATCCTATACAATAAATATGTTATCAGACTGTCATCTGATGAGGTTTTTTCTTGGTTAGTGGCTATCAATATCTTTATTTGGCCGAATTGGTGATAGCTACTGGTGGAGAGAAAAAATGGTGGACAAAGAAAAATGGTGTCTTTTGCTAACGTGGTTAGCTAATAGATTTACATATTGTGTCTTCCCTGTAAAACATTTTAAAAATCAGAAATGATTGCTGGATTCACAAGAAGTGGATCTTTCATCTGGTATCTTGGACTTGTGATTGAATGATATTTAGATGCTACTATTTACTTGTGACGCTATGCTAGCTATGCTATTCAGCTTTTTTACTGGTGGGGGGGTGGGGGGTGCTCCCGGATCCGGGTTTCTGAGGCGGTAGAAGTTAAAGAAGCAATACAACTGGCCTTCTTAGACTAGTTGAGTATCTGGAGCATCAGCATTTGTGGGTTCGATTACAGGCTCAAAAAGGACTTTCTAATGAAACTCGTCAGTCTATTCTTGTTCTGAGAAATTAAGGCTATTCCATGCGAGAAATTGCCAAGAAACTGAAGATCTCATAAAACGCTGTGTACTACTCCCTTCACAGAACAGCGCAAACTGGCTCTAACCAGAATAGAAAGAGGAGTGGGAGGCCCCGGTGCACAACTAAGCAAGAGGACAAGTACATCAGAGTGTCTACTTGAGAAATAGACGCCTCACAAGTCCTCAACTGGCAGCTTCATTAAATAGTACCCGCAAAACAGCAGTCTCAACGTCAACAGTGAAGAGGCGACTCCGGGATGCTGGCATTCTAGGCAGAGTTGCAAAGAGAACTTGTGAGGCGTCTGTTTCTCAAACTAGACACACTAATATACTTGTCCTCTTGCTCAGTTGTGCACCGAGCCTCCCATTCCTCTTTCTATTCTGGTTAGACCCAGTTTGCGCTGTGTGTCTAAAAACTCTGCAACTATACGTTGCACAAGCTATCTATATTAGTCTTAGTGGTTAAGCCCTGGCTGTTGCGGGAGTGTGCTTGCAGGCTAGGTCTGAGTCAGACCGAAACTAGATAAAGAGAAGTAACCACTGTCTTGTTTTGACATTTTGATCTTAGTGGACAGTGGACAATGCTAATAAATTCAGAGAAGCTACTGTACTAGGTAGCCTTATAAAGTAACCTCAGCTTATTGATACACACATACATTGACGTAGGTGATCATACCACTAAGGAGTGATCACATGTATAAAGTCAGCTGCGCCCTTAGGTAGGGTGCAGAACTTACTCGGAAACATGCGTGCTATGTTCCTGTTGTCAACTTCTATCTGCAATTGCATTAATAAAGGTTTTTGAATGATTTAATTAAAGATATTGTCTGAATGCTAATTTCACCAATGAGCCAATGATTGACAAGGAACAAGGAACGAACCCCAACATTAACGAGGCAATGAACTGCTTCAGCACATCAAATCCAATCACCGTGCACTTAAAGACAGACCTGTTGAATTCTTTGAGCGAAGAAAACGTGAACAAGAAGGAGAGACGCAAGTCTTGAAAGCCACTGCATCAACAAATGTGGCTGCACTGAGAGCGTCATATTTAGTGGCTAGCCATATTGCTAAGGCCAAGAAGCCTCTCACTATTGGCAAGGAGTTGATTCTACCTGCTGCTAAGGACATTTGCCGTGAACTCTTAGGAGAGGCTGCAGCTAAAAAGATAGCACAGGTTCCTCTTTCGGCTACCACCATCACTAGGCGAATTGATGAAATAGCAGAGGACGTTAAGGCACAATTGTTAGAGAGGCTTAACGAGTCACCGTGGTATGCAATCCAGGTTGACGAATCTACCGATGTCGACAACAAGGCAATAGTGCTTGTTTATGTGCGATATATATTTCAGGATGATGTGCATGAGGATATGTTGTGTGCGCTTCCCTGCCGACAAACACAACGGCCGCAGGACTATTCAAGTCTTTGGATGATTGCATGTCAGGAAAATCGGATTGGTCATTCTTTGTTGGCGTACGTACTGTGGCAAAGAAGGGGGTCGAGTGATAAATGGCAGATATGTGAGAGCAGAACTAATAAACGGGCTCTGCCCGATCAATAAAATGGCCACCCCGATCAGAACTACAGATCACAAAATGGCCGACTGCCAAAACGACAAGTCCCAGAAGCAAGGGGAACCCTCAGAAGGTGGAGCCGACACACAGATAAAGGGTCAAGAAAAAACAGGAAGAGGGAGAGAGGGGTGGAAGGATCTATGAACCGTAGAGAAAGAGACAATAGATATTGGCTGGATTTACCGTGTATGAGCTGGACTGTTTTGGACTTACCTGTTGGCGTTTGGACCTGGACATACCGAGAACACGATTCGTGTACCGAACCCTGCTATCCTTGACCTTGCCTACGACCTGGGTGGACCATGACGGAGAAACAAACACACAGGTACTGTCCTGTTCGAAAGAACTCTCATTCTGGGGTAATTTGGTGACAGTTTCCCACTTAATTTGTGACAAACGCTCATAACCTTGAAGAGGTTTGCCACACGTGGTGGAGAATGTGGGCATATGAACTAACCATTCCGCTGGTTAGGTAAAAAGAAAAAAGAAAAAAAAGTTCAGTTAGCACTCCAAAGGTGAGTCAGGTTTTTTTGTTTTTGTGGCTTTGTTGGGTTAGGACAGTTTCTCAGGAAAATTAGTATGGAGGGAGCCATACAAGCCCTGTTACAAGCGGCGGCCACCCAACAAGAGGCAACTAGAGCTCAACAAATAGCTCATCAGGATGCAATGCGAATGTACCAGGACACGTTACAGGTCCAGCACCGCACCAACCAGCTGCTCAGAGAAGAGCAAGAGAGAAACACCCGGGAGTTAAGAGAAGGCCTAAAGGGGCTAGCGGACCAAATTGGAGCTCAATTACCAGCTGCAAATACCCAGAGGCGGGCCAATCATTTTCTTCAAAAAATGACAGCACAGGATGATGTGGAAGCATATCTTACCACCTTCGAAAGGACTGCAGAGAGGGAGAAGTGGCCGAAAGAAGAATGGGCAGGGCTTCTGGCACCATACCTGGCAGGGGACGCTCAAAAAGCGTATTTCGACCTGGAGTTGACAGATGCACAGGATTACGATAAACTAAAGGGAGAGATTCTGGCAAGACTGGGAGTGACCGATACCGTGAGGGCACACCGCTTTCACCAGTGGTCCTACCGATCTGGACAACCTCCCCGAACACAGATGTTCGACTTGATTCACCTGGCACGGAAATGGTTGCGACCGGAGACCCGTTCCTCGGCCGAGATTGTCGAGACCATCGTACTCAACCAGTTTCAGCGAGGTCTACCCCAAGAAGTGCGACGATGGGTTGGCCAGAACGAGGTACTTTCCGCCGACCATCTCGTGGGCCGAGTTGAACGGTATTGTACGGCAGGAACAGCTGAGCAGGCACAGGAGGAAAGATTCCCATTCCCCAGGCCTGGGCGAACCAGCGGACAGGGTAAGACTGTCCCAACAGGTGGTGGGGGAAGAGAGCAGCGTGGGGGCATGAGGAAAGAATCAGAATCGGGCCGAGACACTAAGGGAGAAAACGGAAACCGGGACCGGGGGTCGAGGGGGTCTCCCGCCCGAACGCCTATTATCTGTTACAATTGTAATCGACCAGGACATATTGCAGCCTACTGCCCTATTAAAGAAGAGCCAATGCAATGTAACCTCGGTGAAAAAGAAGATGATATGTGGTATGCATGTCCTGTTGTAACCACTGTACTTGAAAGATCAAGAAACAAACATATGTGCAGGGTGACAGTTGAAGGGAAAGAGGTTGAAGCACTGCTGGATTCCGGCAGTATGCTAACCCTGGTCGTTGCAAACCTAGTGCCAACTCATAAACTGGATACAAGTCAGGATATCAGTGTTACATGCATTCATGGGGATACCCGTCTGTACCCCACAGCCTTAGTGAGCATACAACCAGAGGACGATCTGCTGAATTGTGAGGTCGGCGTGGTCCCAAAGATGCCATATGATGTAATATTGGGTAGACACTTTCCTAACTTTGCGAAGTTAGGCCAAAAGAATGGCATATTTGAGAAGCCAACAACCCTGACCAAGCAGGAAGAAGCATGGGGCCTTCAACCAAAGCCAAGAAAAGAGGTCTCCCAGGGGCCAACCTCACAGGTGCTAGTAGGGGAGGATGAGGATGAAGTGGCAAACCTCGTTGACAACAAACAGCCCGGTACTAGTGGGGCTGGGGTCGATCTGAATCCAGAGGTTGACAATCTAGAACCAGCAGACCTGGCAGGGTCCTTGACTAATTCCCGGACGGCCCAAAACCAGGATCCAACTCTGCAGCAAGCCAGAGCAGACGTGCAGGTCGTCGATGATACTCCCATAAATGATGGGATGAGGCCTAATAGTTTTCCCCACTTCATTATGAAAAAGGGTTTGGTGTACAGAGTCTCAAAAATAGGGGTTGATGTGGTTGAACAGTTGTTGGTCCCCACCCGGTACCGGAGGACAGTACTGGATCTAGCTCATGGGCACATTCTGGGTGGACACCTTGGTATCGATAAAACCCGAGACCGGATTGTAAGGAGGTTTTACTGGCCAGGAATTCAGGCTGAAGTGGCTCGGCATTGTGGAGAGTGCCCGGAGTGCCAGTTAACAGCTCCCCGACCAGCTGTTAGAAGCCCGTTAGTGCCACTCCCCATAATCGAAACGCCATTTGAGAGGATAGCGATGGATATAGTGGGTCCACTACCCAAGTCCGCCAGAGGACACCAGTACATTCTGGTCATTCTAGATTATGCCACTCGCTACCCAGAAGCCATTCCCCTTCGGACGATGACTTCCAAAAATATTGCCAAGGAATTAGTGCTCTTGTTCACCAGGGTAGGGGTTCCAAAGGAGATCCTTACTGACCAGGGGACCCCCTTTATGTCCCGCCTTATGGTGGACCTTTGTAAATTGTGGCAGGTGAAACAGTTGAGGACATCGGTTTACCATCCTCAGACGGACGGGCTGGTTGAGAGATTCAACAGGACCCTGAAGTCAATGCTCAGGAAGGTAATCGATAAGGATGGGAAAAACTGGGATTGCATGTTGCCGTATCTGATGTTTGCCATTAGAGAGGTTCCTCAAGCCTCGCTGGGGTTTTCTCCCTTTGAGCTGGTATATGGGAGGCAACCCCGGGGAATCTTAGACATCGCCCGGGAAACCTGGGAGCACCAATCCACCCCGTATACTAGTGTCATAGAGCACGTCACGGCAATGCAAGACAGGATAGCCACAGTCATGCCCATCGTCCGAGAGCACATGAGACAAGCACAAGAGCACCAGCGGCACACTTATAACCGGCAGGCTACCCTGAGGGAATTTCAACCGGGAGATAAGGTGTTAGTGCTGATCCCCACGGTAGAGTGCAAACTACTAGCCACATGGAAAGGACCATATGAAGTACTGGAGAGAATAGGAGAAGTGAATTATCGGATCCGACAGCCAGGTCGACAGATCTGTTCCTGTGGCCATCACATAAACCTGTTAAAAGCATGGAGAGAGAGAGAAACACTAATGGTCACATACCCTACACACACTCAGGGGGCAGCCGAAGTAAATATTTCACCTACTCTGTCCCCAGTCCACAAGTACAGGAAGTAAAGACCCTGATCCAGAAAAACAGAGATGTGTTTTCAGAGGTACCCGGCCGAACTGAGGTTACGGCTCACGATATCGTTTCCCTACCAGGGAGAAAAGTGAGCATGAGGCCATATCGGGTACCCGAGGCTCGACAGTCCGCGATTAGAGCAGAGACAGAGAAAATGTTGACAGCTGGAGTGATCGAGGAGTCACATAGTGAGTGGTCTAGCCCAATTGTGATGGTCTCCAAGCCCGATGGGTCTTTGCGGTTCTGTAACGACTTTCGGAAGGTAAATGAAATCTCCAAGTTTGATGCCTACCCCATGCCCCGAGTAGACAAACTACTGGAAAAAGTTGGTAAAGCTCGGTACATTACGACCCTGGACCTGACAAAAGGGTACTGGCAAATTCCTCTGACCCCCAGGGCCAAAGAAAAGACAGCCGTTTCACTTTGACTTGAAACACAAAGCAGGGAAGGAAATGGGAAATGTGGATGGGTTATCCCGCATGTACGCATATTTGCTGCGGTAGCCCGACCTAGGGGGTCGGATCTAGGGGGGGAGATGTGTGGCAAAGAAGGGGGTCGAGTGATAAATGGCAGATATGTGAGAGCAGAACTAATAAACGGGCTCTGCCCGATCAATAAAATGGCCACCCCGATCAGAACTACAGATCACAAAATGGCCGACTGCCAAAACGACAAGTCCCAGAAGCAAGGGGAACCCTCAGAAGGTGGAGCCGACACACAGATAAAGGGTCAAGAAAAACCAGGAAGAGGGAGAGAGGGGTGGAAGGATCTATGAACCGTAGAGAAAGAGACAATAGATATTGGCTGGGTTTACCGTGTATGAGCTGGACTGTTTTGGACTTACCTGTTGGCGTTTGGACCTGGACATACCGAGAACCCGATTCGTGTACCGAACCCTGCTATCCTTGACCTTGCCTACGACCTGGGTGGACCATGACGGAGAAACAAACACACAGGTACTGTCCTGTTCGAAATAACTCTCATTCTGGGGTAATTTGGTGACAGTTTCCCACTTAATTTGTGACAAACGCTCATAACCTTGAAGAGGTTTGCCACAGTACGGATGGGGCTGCTGCCATGACTGGATGGCTGTCTGGTTTCACTACCCGGGTTAAAGAGGTTGCGCCTGAATGTGAGTCTACGCGCTTTGTCATTCACAGAGAAATGCTGGCTAGCCGAAAAATGTCACCTGAATTTAACGTCGTATTGAATGATGCTATCAAATCACATCAATCACATCAAAGCACACACCCTTATATCGCTTCTGTTTGTGCAGCTTTGTGAGGAAATGGACGTAGAGCACAAATGCCTTCTCTTATACACAGAAGTCAGATGGCTATCCATGGGGAGATCGCTTGCCAGAGTGTTTGAGTTATGAAAAAAAGTCCTCGCTGGCAGCACATTTCAATGACGAGGAATGGGTCACAAAACTCGCTTACCTGTGCGACATACTCAACCTGCTCAACGAACTCAATCTGTCACTTCAGGGGAGAATGACAACTGCCTTTAAGTTGGCAGATAAAGTGGCTGTATTCAAAGCCAAACTGGAACTGTGGGGACGGCGAGTGGACAGGGGCATATGACATGTTCCAAACATTAGCGGCGATTTTGGGAGAGACTGAGACGTCTTTCTCCCAGCTGCTGCGCGATCACCTAGCTTCGCTGTCAACAGAGTTCGAGCTTTACTTCCCAACCGCCAAAGACCCACAAAGAGTGAAGGAATGGATCCATGAGCCATTTGTGAATGAAAGAAGATCGACTCCTTGAGATTGCAAATGACGGTGGCCTTAAAAGTATGTTTGAGAACTTCATCTCTGCCGACCTTCTGGATTAAAACCAAGGCTGAATATCCTGAGATAGCCACAAAAGCACTGAAAACGTTGCTTTTTCTATCCCTGCCAAGCGGGCTTTTCCGCAATCACGGTAACAAAAACAAAATGACGGAGTAGACTGGACATAAGAATGTCACTGTGTCCCATCACCCCTAGATGGGACCGTCTTGTTGCCGGGAAACAAATTCAGCGCTCCCACTGATTCAGCGACATGGTGAGTTGCAATGTTTTATTATATGGTCATTACAGAAAAATATGCACTTTATGTTTTTATAATATCATCGCATTAGGCCTACATAAACTATAATGTTTGTCACGTTCGCTGGAATAATTATCGGACCAAACTGCAGCACGATATGGTTTCCACATATTATTTATTAGAAACGCACAAAACAACAAAGAAAGAACGAAACAAACAACGTACCGTAACTAAGAGGTGTAACATACACTAACTCAAAACAATATCCCATAAAACACAGGTGGAAAAAAATGCTACTTATATATGATCCCCAATTAGAGACAGCAATAGCCAGCTGCCTCTAATTGGGAATCATACCAAACACCAACATAGAAAAACTAAACTAGAACCCCACATAGAAAATAATAACTAGAAAACCCCCCAGTCACGCCCTGACCTACTATACCATAGAAAAACAAAGGCTCTCTATGGTCAGGGCGTGACAGTAACCCCCCCCCCCCAAAGGTGCGGACTCCGGCCGCAAAACCTGAAACAAATGGGGAGGGTAGGGGGGGTGATTAGTGTCAGTGGCGGCTCTGGTGCAGGTCGTAGCCCCCACTCAGCTCGCGGATCTGCCAGCATCGGGGGCGGCTCTGGTGCGGGACGAAGAACCCGCTCAACTCGCGGATCCACCATCTTTGGTGGCGGCTCTGGTGCGGGCCGAAGAACCCGCTCATCCCGTGGATCCAGCCATGGACCCGGGCTGAACACTGTGCCTGGACTGGACCTCGGTATCAAGGAAGGCTCCTGCCATGGAGCTGGACTGGACACCAGATCTGGACCGGACATCAGTGCAGAGGAAGGCTCCTGCCATGGAGCTGGACTGGACGCCGTATCTGGACGCTGTGCCTGGACTGGGCACCAACGCAGAAGAATACTCTGGCCTAGGAGCTGGACTGGACGCCGTGCTTAGACTGGGCATCGGCGCAGGGGAAGGCTCCGGGCCATGGAGCTGGAGGTTCCGGACCATTGACCGTCGCAGGAGGTTCTGGACCGTTGATCGTCTCAGGAGGTTCCGGACTGTGGACCGCCGCAGGAGGTTCCGATCTGTGGACCATCTCAGGAGGTTTCCGGACTGTGGACCGTCTCAGGAGGTTCCGGACTGTGGACCGTCTCAGGAGGTTCCGGACTGTGGACCGTCATCTTTTTTGAGAAAGATGTTTAAAAGTAAATAAAATCACTAATTAGATCAGTTTCTTCCAATGTAATAATATAACAACTCTAGATGTTATATTTAAATAATAGTGTTAAAAATCAATCATTAAAAATCATGAATTGCTTTATTTTCAATCATTAAGTTTTGGAGGGTTTGGGACAGCCACCTCTCAATATAAATAGGTGTATAAACATTGAGTTTGTACTATATTAATTTAACAATATGTTTGTTATTGCCTTGGGCTGAATTACAAATATCATGATGTAAAAAAAAATCCTAAATTTGAAGACTTAACTGTTTTTATAAATGTATAAACTGCAAATTGCAAAACTTCTGTAGAATCACCCATACACGTGTGTTTTTTGTTTGTTTTTAGGCCATGTGGTGTGCCAAGAAGGACTGCAAACGAACAACAACAGTTTTCAACAAACCAATTCCAGTCGTATGCACGGAACAAGCAGTATAGGGAAAACATGCCCTCCCAATATTGCCTCTGAATGCAATGCTAACCCCAAAAGTTCTCAGCAAACATTGAAAACAGCCGACACAAAGGAGTCAGGTGCCGGTGCTAGCAGTCAGCAAGCATGCACAAACATGCAAATACAGGCCAGTGAGGAGAGTAGCATCTGTGTCTCTTCAACTTCAGAGATGGACTCTGGTGCAGAACCTAACAATTTGCTCCCGCCTATCATAAAGTCAGCGGTGAAGCAGAAGCAGGTCAAAAGAGGGCTGTCGTAAACTAGAGATGACAGACAATGGCACTGCCCACTCTGTCAACACTTAGATAGTTAACACATAGACACTAGGTCACTGTTGGAAGTGAAGAGACAGAGAAAGAGACAAAAATAACATACATCATCCAAGCAGGCACTCCTGGGCCTTCGCTAATTGCTTTCTCCAGGACATGAGTTTCAATAGGCACTGACCCGACCTGACCACCCTGGCTGCCGGGTCTGTCTTCTTCCCAGGCCTGTTCATGCTCTCCAAGAAATGCCTCACGTACATCCCTGCACTAAGGTGGAGCGAAGGGGATGCGGTCAGTGTCAACCGGGTTGGTGTCCTCCGTTCAGGCGATCATGGCCTCCTCAACTGGTTACATCACTGCCTCCTCCTGTGAAGACATCATCAAGGATCAGTATTGGCTGACCAGCACCTACATCCTCTTTGCCATGCCCTACTGTGTGTATGAAATCTATGCTATGGTCATGTTCTACTGGTACAAGCTACGGGTCAAGGATCACAAAGCAGACAGCGGTGCCAAACGCCTGGGCCTGCGACGCAAGTTCCTCATTGTGCTCCAGCACGTAGTCATGGTCACTGTGTGCTTCCCCATCTCTGTGTTCTGGCGACAGGGAAAGGGGGATTACTTTCAGGGCGTCATGTTACGGGCTGAACTCAGCACACCGTCGGTCTGTCTGGGAAAGATCCTCAACCACTACAAACAGCAACACACTCCCCTGGACAAAGTGAATGGGGCTACAATGCTGCAGTGTTAATTTTGGCACTCTGTTTTAGATTTAGTCTAGTCTTGAATATGATTAAGTCACATTTTTGTCATTTGGATAATCACTTAGCCTAGTTATTGTCAAAATGATGAAAACATTTTAGGCCATTTTAGTCAACTACACTGAACAAAAATATAAACACAACATGCAACAATTTAAGATTTTACTGAGTTACAGTACATATAAGGAAATCAGTCAATTGAAATAAATGTATTAGGCCCTAATCTATGGATTTCATGAATGGGAATACAGACATGTATCTGTTGGTCACAGATACACTATATATACAAATATATGTGGACACCACTTCAAATCAAATCAAATGTTATTTGTCACATGCGCTGAATACAACAGGTGTAGACCTTACCGTGAAATGCTTACTTACGCGCGCTTAACTAACAATGCAGTTCAAGAAATAGAGTTAATAAATATTTAATAAATAAACTAAAGTTTAGAAAAAGTAACACAAGATATTTACATAACAATAACGAGGCTATATACAGATGATACCGGGACCGAGTCCATGTGCGGGGGTACAGGTTAGGGGGGGGGGGAATTTGATTAGCTGTCTTCAATAGTCTTATGGCTTGGGGGTAGAAGCTGTTCAGAAGCCTTTTGGACCTAGACTTGGCGCTCCGGTACCACTTGCCCTTGTGGTAGCAGAGAGAACAGTCCATGACTAGGGTGGCTTTTGAAATGTTTAGGGCCTTCCTCTGACACTGCCTAGTATATAGGTCCTGGATGTTAGGAAGCTTAGCCCCCAGTGATGTACTGGACAGTACGCACTACCCTCTGTAGCGCGTTACGGTCAGATGCCGAGCAGTTGCCATACCAGGCGATGATGCAACCAGTCAGGTATGGCAACTGACGGGTTGGATTCAACTATTTCAGCTACACCCGTTGCTGACAGGTGTATAAAATCGAGCACACAGCCATGCAATCTCCATAGACAAATATTGGCAGTAGAATGGCCTTACTGAAGAGCTGAGTGACTTTCAATGTGGCACTGTCATAGGATGCCACCTTTCCAACAAGTCAGTTCAATTTCTGTTTTTGTGCTGTTATTGTGAAATGTAAACGTCTATGAGCAACAGCGGCTCAGTCGCAAACTGGTAGGCCACGTGACCGCCGAGTGCTGAAGCGCATAGCGCGTAAAAATTGTCTGTCATCGGATGCAACACTCGCTACTGAGTTCCAAACTGCCTCCGGAAGCAACGTCAGAACAATAATTGTTCGTCGGGATCTTCATGAAATGTGTTTCCATGGCCGAGCAGCCGCACACAAGCCTAAGATCACTATGCGCAATGTCAAGCGTCGGCTGGAATGGTGTAAGCTCGCCGCCAGTGGAAACTGTCACGTTCGCTGGAATAACTATCGGACCAAGGCGCAGCGGATGTTGAGTTCCACATAATTTTTTAGAAAGTGAAACTTAGCAAAACAAAACAATAAAGACTAAGCTAACAACGAACCGGGACTACAGAGGTGCTACGTGCACTAACTCAAAACAATATCCCACAAATCACAGGTGGAAAAAAGCTACCCTAATATGATCCCCAATTAGAGACAACGATTACCAGCTCCAATTGGGAATCATACAAAATCACCAACATAGAAAAAACAAACCTAGAACCCCACATAGAAATAATAAACTAGACTAACCCCCCAGTCATGCCCTGACCTACTCCACATTAGAAAATAAGGACTCTCTATGGTCAGGACATGACAGTACCCCCCCCCCCCCAAAGGTGCGGACTCCGACCGCAAAACCTGAAACCAAAAGGGAGGGTTAGGGGGGGTGTCTAGTGTCGGTGGCGGCTCTGGTGCAGGACGAAGAACCCTCTCATCCAGCGAATCCGCCAGCATTGGAGGCGTCTCTGGTGCGGGACGAAGAACCCGCTCAGCTCGCGGATCCACCATCTTTGGTGGCGGCTCTGGTGCGGGCCAAAGAACCCGCTCATCCTGCGGATCCAGCCATGGACCCAGGCTGAACACTGTGCCTGGACTGGACCTAGATGCCGAGGAAAGCTCCTGCCATGGAGCGGGACTGGACACCGGCCCTGGCCTGGACATCGGTGCAGAGGAAGGCTCCTGCCCTGGAGCTGGAGGTTCTGGACCGTGGACCGTCGCAGGAGGTTCCGGACAGTCGACCGTCGCAGGAGATTCCGGGCTGTGGACCGTCTCAGGAGGTTCTGGACTGTGGACCGTCTCAGGAGGTTCCGGACTGGGAACTGTCGCCGGAAGCTCTGGACTGGGAATTGTCGCCGGAAGCTCTGGACTGGGGATCGTCGCAGGCATTGGTGGTACCGGACTGGTGACACGCACCTCAGGGCGAGTGCGAGGAGCAGGCACAGGACGTACCGGACTGGGGAGGCGCACTGGAGGCCTGATGCGTGGGGCCGGTACAGGTGGCACCGGACTGGTGACACGCACTTCGGGGCGAGTGCGGGGAGAAGGAACATGACGTACTGGGCTGTGAAGGCGCACCGGAGACCTGGTGCGTATAGCCTGCATCAATTGTTCCGGTTCGATGACACACTTCGCACGACAAGTGCGAGGAGCTAGCACAGGACGCACTGGGCTGTGGAGGCACACTGGAGACCTGGTGCGTATAGCCGGCATCAATTGTACCGGAACTTTAACACACTTCGCATGGCAAAAGAGAGGAGCTGGCACCGGAACTTTAACACACTTCGCACGGTGAGTTGGCACAGGACGTACTGGGCTGTGAAGGTGTAGTGGAGATTTGGTGCGTAGAGCTGGCACAGATGGTGCCGGGCTGAGAAGGCTCTTTTCAACGCGCCTGCGCTGCAGCATACTCCTTTCCACAACCTCTCTCCGGTATCTCTCATTACCTTCTTCTATCGACTCCCACACAGGCTCTGGCTCACTACCCGGTTCCGCCGATCACCACATGTTCCCCCCCCCCATTTTTTTTTTTTTAGCTGTCTTTTGGGCTTTCCTTGTGGCCGTGAACCCCGGCGTCGTCGCTGTCCTCCCTTCTCTCCTGTCGTTAGTTTCCACGGCAGGCTTTCGTATCTTGCCAAGACTTCCTCCCAAGTCCAGGATATTCTCTCCTCGATCTCCTCCAAAGACCAGGATGCCATCTCCTCCTGGGCACGCTGCTTGGTCCTGTTAAGGTTGGATATTCTGTCACGTTCGCTGGAATAACTATCGGATGTTGAGTTCCACATAATTTATTGGAAAGTGAAACTTAGCAAAACAAAACAATAAAGACTAAGCTAACAACGAACCGTGACTACAGCGGTGCTACGTGCACTAACTCAAAACAATATCCCACAAATCACAGGTGGAAAAAAGCTACCTAAATATGATCCCCAATTAGAGACAACGTGAACTAGCTGCCTCTAATTGGGAATCATATAAAATCACCAACCTAGAACCCCACATAGATATAATAAACTAGACTAACCCCCCAGTCACGCCCTGACCTACTCCACCATAGAAAATAAGGACTCTCTATGGTCAGGACGTGACAGAAACTTGTTCTCTGGAGTGATGAATCACGCTTCACCATCTGGCAGTCCAACGGATGAATCTGGGTTTGGCGGATTCCAGGAGAAATCTACCTGCCCGAATGGTCTGGGGCTGTTTTTCATGGTTCGGGCTAAACCTCTTAATTCCAGTGAAGGGAAATCGTAACACTACAGCATACAATGACATTCTAGACAATTTTGTGCTTCTAACTTTGTGGCAACAGTTTGGGGAAGGCCCTCTGCTCTTTCAGCATGACAATACACCCGTGCACAAAGGGAGGTCTATACAGAAAGGGTTTGTCGAGATTGGTGTGGAAGAACTTCACTGGCCTGCACAGAGCCCTGACCTCAACCCCATCAAACAAGTTTGGGATGAATTGGAACGCCAACTGCGAGCCAGGTCTAATCGCCCAACATCAGTGGCCGACCTCACTAATGCTCTTGTGGCTGAATGGAAGCAAGTCCCTGCAGCAATGTTCCAACATCTAGTGGAAGAATGGAGGCTGTTATAGTAGCAAAATGGGGACCAACTCCATATTAATGCCCATGATTTTGGATTGAGATGTTCGACGAGCAGGTGTCCACATACTTTTAGGCATGTAGTATACCTTAAAAAAGAAGGTAGGGGTGTGGATCAGAAAACCAGTCAGTATCTGGTGTAACTACCATTTGCCTCATGCAGCGTGACACATCTCCTTCGCATAGAGTTGATCAGGCTGTTGATTGTGGCCTGTGGAATGTTTTCCCAGGATATTGGCGGGAACTGGAAAACACTGTCGTACACGTTGCCAGAACATCCCAAACATGCTCAATGGGTGACATGTCTGGTGAGTATGCAGGCCATGGAAGAACTGGGACATTTTCAGCTTCCAAGACTTGTGTACAGATCCTTGCGACATGGGGCTGTGCATTAGGAGCTAAAACCAGGAATTTGAAGATTTAATAAACCCCAGAATGGGTACGCAGTCCCTGGACACGACAGAAGTGAATTTGAAAAAGGTTCAGGGTACCAAATTATCTTTCCTGTTGACGCATTTTCGGACCAGAACATGTTTTTAACCTTTATTTAATAAAAGTACAGTACTTTTCTATGGAGCAATTGTTGTGCCTTAGTTCCGCATTCTAGGAAATGTTAAATGTATCAATATCATGTTTGTATAATCCCCTACTAAGCATGCATACTAAAGGAGTATATGAACTAAACAAACATAAAAAGTACATTCCTACTCAGCTTGTGGGCCATTTCCAGCTAGAATATGAACCAGTCTGATGTGTGGAATACCGTTACAGACAATTTTTTAATTTTTTTAACATCCTTAATGAAGTCCATATAGTCTTTGTGTCCTCTTGTTAAGTCATTGATTTATTGGTGACAGACAGCTTGTATGCGTAATAGATGAAGTGTGGGGAACCACTCGGACTAACAAAGAACCATTCATGTCTTGGGTTGGAGTTCAACTGAGTTCTTAACGGTTCCACAGGGCATGAGCAGTGATCTAAGAGGGCTGAGTCGTCTAAAAGTAAAAAAAAACATGACCAGAGATGGTCATGGTAGCCAAATACAGACTCTCTCTCTGAAGACTTTTCCCTCACTTATTCACACGCACATGCACCACACACATGCACACAAACAGTCCAGAAGCTACACTACCACAACAATGTGACACCTCAAATGTTGGCAAAGCCTACTTTTGCTAATCTTTTCTTGTCCGAGTGAGGGACACGCTGTAAATCAAGAGGACTCGATGTGTTCTGAAAGATGAGACGTTGAGGTGTCACACCCTGACCATAGAGAGCTGTTTATTCTCTATGTTGGTTGGGGCGTGACAGTGACTAGGGTGGGTTATCTAGGTGATTTATGATCTATGTTGGCCTGGTATGGTTCACAATCAGAGGCAGCTGTTTATAGTTGTCTCTGATTGGGGATCATATTTAGGCAGCCATTTCCCCATTGTGCTTTGCGGGATCTTGTCTATGTATAGTTGCCTGCGAGCACTACATGAGCTTCACGTGTCGTTTTGCGCTTTATTGTTTTCTTTGTGTTTCACTACCTAATAAAGAGGATGGAACCATGGCACTACATTCCATGGCAGTAATGTTAGCTAACCATGGCAATATTGACCAATAGCAGTTCACAGAATTTTCTGAATTTCAAACAATGCTATATGTACAAGATTCCAAATTCTCGTCATGAATGGATAAATGGAATACTCAAAGGCGCTAACATGGGGTGTGTTCATAAATTCTCTCTGGAATCCCAGAGTACACTCAGAGTGCGCTCTAGGCGTTCGTGAATTCAGAGTGTTGTCAGATTGTCCATTTGTAAACTCAGAGCGTTTCAGAGCACACACTGGACGCTCTGGTCGAGGAGTAGGGTTGAGCCGAGCGTTCTGACCTCACAACATCAGTCAACCATCTGAGCTAACTTGCTAAAGTTGGCAAAGCGCTGTTATAGTTCACATTATATCATCGGATCTGTTTCATTTTCTTAAAAATATTAAGCTAACAAGGGGTAGGCCTGTGCTTTTGCCATTTTCTTGAATAAAAGGTAGGCCTATAGCACACCCTCTCATACCCTCCCCAATTTCGAGTTTTGGTTTTAACCACACTGACACGGAGGTAAGCTATTTAAAGAGTGCATGGTGTGTGGTGGAATTGACCGACAAATCTATGGATATTGCTGCCTAAAGCCTAATTTCGTCAGTCAAACAGGTAGGACTAACTCTTATTTCTTAAAAGGGAAGAAATAGGCTCCAACACAAAGCCCTCTTGTTGTTAATAAAGTCTAATTAAAATGATGACGGTTGAAATGAATGATGCCTACTGGAATTTGTTTACTTTCTGAACCATGAGCTGTACATTTCTGATTCATTGTGCCACGGCTTCTGCTTGAAGTTTTAGCACCACAGTGTAAATGACTCCAATCTGGCTTATTTTGAGGTCAATAACTCTGATAAATACATCATGGGCAAGAAACATATTGTTTTAATCAAATCCATTTTAGTAGTAACAAGCTATCAAAGTCGACCTCCAGTCCTCATTCTCATCTTCACGCTCTACTTCTCAAACGGAACAGAACATAGGCTATAGGCTAGTCCACGAGCAAGATGCATTTTTGGGACTGGCCTAATCAAACATTATTTTCGGGAAAAAACCTTTGACTCTCCTGAACAACCACCGTAGCCCTACACAGCACAGCCATTGGTTAGGCAGCACACAAATTATTTTTTGATCAGCAAGAGCAGAGCAGGCCGGGGCTCAGGGATGGAATATCCATTGCAGTGGCGGATTTAGGCATAGGCGACATGGGAATGGTGACATTTGAGCGATTGGTTTTCTATCGCTCATTTGCACGTCACGTCAATGATATCATGTCACTGTGTGGGAATGTGGGTCAATTAACCTTGTCGGAGTGGGCGCCCTGATTCTAGTTTATTTTATTTCACCTTTATTTAACCAGGTAGGCCAGTCGAGAACAAGTTCTCATTTACAACTGCGACCTGGTCAAGAAAAAGCAAAGCAGTGAGACCAAAACAACAACAACACAGAGTTACACATAAACAAACGCACAGTCAATAACACAATAGAAAAATATATGTACAGTGTGTGCAAATGTAATTACAATTTAGCATTAACACTGGAGTGATAGATGTGTAGATGATGATGTGCAAGTAGAGATACTGGGGTGCAAAAGAGCAAAAAGATAAATAACAATATGGCGATGAGGTAGTTGGGTGTGTTATTTACAGATGGGCTGTGTACAGGTACAGTGATCGGTAAGCTGCTCTGACAGCTGATGCTTAAAGTTAGAGAGGGAGATATAAGTCTCCAGCTTCAGTGATTTTTGCAATTCGTTCCAGTCATTGGCAGCAGAGAACTGGAAGGAAAGGCAGCCAAATGAGATGTTGGCTTTGGGGATGACCAGTGAAATATACCTGCTGGAGCGCGTGCTACGGGTGGGTGTTGCTATGGTGACCAGTGAGCTGAGATAAGGCAGGGTTTTACCTAGCAAAGAATTATAGAGGACCTGGATCCAGTGGGTTTGGTGACGAATATGTAGGGAGGGCCAGCCAACGAGACCATACAGGTCGCAGTGGTGGGTAGTATATGGAACTTTGGTGCCAAAACGGATAGCACTGTGATAGACTGCATCCAGTTTGCTGAGTAGAGTGTTGGAGGCTATTTTGTAAATGACATCGCCGAAGTCAAGGATCGGTTGGATAGTCAGTTTTACGAGAGTATGTTTGGCAGCATGAGTGAAGGAGGCTTTGTTGCGAAATAGGAACCCGATTCTAGATTTAATGTTGGATTGGAGATGCTTAATGTGAGTCTGGAAGGAGAGTTTACAGTCTAACCAGACACCTAGGTATTTGTAGTTGTCCATATATTCTAAGTCAGAACCAGAGTAGAGATGCTAGTCGGGCGGGTGGGTGCGGGCAGCAATCAGTTGAAGAGCATGCATTTAGTTTTACTAGCATTTAAGAGCAGTTGGAGGCCACGGAAGGAGTGTTGCATGGCATTGAAGCTCGTTTGGAGGTTTGTTAACACAGTGTCCAAAGAAGGGCCAGATGTATACAGAATGGTGTTGTTTGCATAGAGGTAAATAAGAGAATCACCAGCAGCAAGAGCGACATCATTGATGTATACAGAGAAAAGAGTCGGCCCTTATAATTGAACCCTGTGGCACCCCCATAGAGACTGCCAGAGGTCCGGACAACAGGCCCTCCGATTTGACACACTGAACTATATCTGAGAAGTTGTTGGTGAACCAGGTGAGGCAGTCATTTGAGAAACCAAGGCTATTGAGTCTGTCGATAAGAATGCGGCCTTGGCCAGGTCGATGAAGATGGCTGCACAGTGCTGTCTTTTATCGATGGCGGTTATGATATCGTTTAGGACCTTGAGCGTGGCTGAGGTGCACCCCTGACCAGCTCGGAAACCAGATTACATAGTGGAGAAGGTACCTTGGGATTCAAAATGGTCGGTAATCTGTTTGTTAACTTGGCTTTCGAACATTTTAGAAAGGCAGGGCAGGATGGAAATAGGTCTATAACAGTTCGGATCTAGAGTGTCTCCCCCTTTGAAGAGGGGGATGACCGCGGCAGCTTTCCAATCTTTGGGGATCTCAGATGATGCGAAAGAGAGGTTGAACAGGCTAGTAATAGGGGTTGCAACAATTTCGGCGGATCATTTTAGAAAGAGAGGGTCCAGATTGTCTAGCCCAGCTGATTTTGCAGCTCTTTCAGAACATCAGCTGTCTGGATTTGGGTGAAGGAGAAGCGGGGGGGGGCTTGGGCAAGTTGCTGCAGGGGTTGCAGAGCTGTTGACCAGGGTAAGGGTAGCCAATTGGAAAGCATGGCCAGCCGTAGAAAAATGCTTATTGAAATTATCGATTATCGTAGATTTATCGGTGGTGACAGTGTTTCCTAGCCTCAGTGCAATGGGCAGCTGGGAGGAGGTGCTCTTATGCTCCATGGACTTTACAATGTCCCAAAACTTTTTGGAATTAGTGCTACAGGATGCAAATTTCTGTTGAAAAAGCTAGCCTTTGCTTTCCTTACTGACTGTGTATATTGGTTCCTAACTTCCCTGGAAAGTTGCATATCGCGGGGACTATTCGATGCTAATGCAGAACGCCACAGGATGTTTTTGTGCTGGTCAAGGGCAGTCAAGTCTGGGGTGAACCAAGGGCTATATCTATTCTTAGTTCTAAATTTTTTGAACAGGGCATGCTTATTTAAGATGGTGAGGAAAGCACTTTTAAAGAGCAACCAGGCATCCTCTACTGACGAGATGAGGTCAATATCCTTCCAGGATATCCGGGACAGGTCGATTAGAAAGGCCTGCTCGCTGAAGTGTTTTAAGGAGCGTTTGACAGTGATGAGGGGTGGTCGTTTGACCGCAGACCCATTATGGACGCAGGCAATGAGGCAGTGATCGCTAAGATCCTGGAAGACTGCAGAGGTGTATTTAGAGGGCAAGTTGGTCAGGATGATATCTATGAGGGTGCCCATGGTTACGGATTTAGGGTTGTACCTGGTAGGTTCCTTGATAATTTGAGTGAGATTGAGGGCATCTAGCTTAGATTGTAGGACGGACGGGATGTTAAACATATCCCAGTTTAGGTCACCTAACAGTACAAACTCTGAAGATAGATGGGGGGCAATCAATTCATACATGGTGTCCAGGGCACAGCTGGGGACTGAGGGGGGTCTATACAAGCGGCAATGGTGAGAGACTTGTTTCTGGAAAGGTGGATTCTTAAAAGTAGAAGCTTGAATTCTTTGGGCACAGACCTGGATAGTATGACAGAACTCTGCAGGCTATCTCTGCAGTAGATTGCAACTCTGTCCCCTTTGGCAGTTCTAACTTGTTGGAAAATGTTGTAGTCGGGGATGGAAATTTCTGGATTTTTGGTGGCCTTCCTAAAACAGGATTCAGACACGGCTAGGACATCAGGGTTGCCAGAGTGTGCTAAAGCAGTGAATAAAACAAACTTAGGGAGGAGGCTTCTGGTGTTAACATGCATGACATGTTTGTGAGCTAGGCAGGCTACTGCCTGGGAAGGTCTTCCACTCAGAAGTACGAGATGGGGAGGAGGCGGTGGTAGGTTGACCTCAGGCCTTCCCACTGGAAGCCAGAGGTAAGGGGGAATCTATCAAATAGCGCACCTCAAACTTTGTACAGTACTAATGCAATTAGTAATGCAAATAGTTGTGCAATTTAGATTGTGTTTCTTGTTTGTAGTGCAATAATCAGGTTCTCTTCTTTATAAGTGAGTTATTCTATTTTTGTATTTGTTTGATATAGGATTTGTGCAATTTAGTTTTATTTGTGTGTTTTTTGTTAGCAATAGGGTAAGTGTAATAATTCAATTATCTTTTTTATTTGTATTTATATACTATAATATATTTCTATTTGTCTTTGTTACTTCTTTTTGATATTTATGAGTCTATTTTTGTGTATATCTTTATATTTATATAGTTTTAAATGTTATGGGGGGTGGGGGGTGCTGAATGGAGAGTTCGCCCAGGGAGCTATACAAGCTAGAACCGCCACTGGCAGTGTGTAATGCAGCCAAGTTTTATTTACACCATCCCAGCAGCTATCTTAGAAATATAACTTTGCTCTGTGCTTCTCTGAGCATGCACTTCGTAGCCTATAGGCTATGGATAATTTGATTGAGACCATCCAAAATGGCCCATAAGCGCAATTGATATTGCACACCCAGCGGAGAATCAGAGATGAGGGGCGGCATCAGGCACACATTGATATATCAAATCAAATGTATTTATAAAGCCCTTCTTACATCAGCTGATGTCACAAAGTGTTGTACAGAAACCTAGCCTAAAACCCCAAACAGCAAGCAATGCTGGTGTAGAAGCACGGTGGCTAGGAAAAACTCCCTAGACAGGCCAAAACCTAGGAAGAAACCTAGAGAGGAACCAGGCTATGAGGGGTGGCCAGTCCTCTTCTGGCTGTGCTGGGTGGAGATTATAACAGAACATGGCCAAGATGTTCAAATGTTCATAGATGACCAGCAGGGTCAAATGATAATCACAGTGGTTGTCGAGGGTGCAACAGGTCAGCACCTCAGGAGTAAATGTCAGTTGGCTTTTCATAGCCGATCATTCAGAGTATCTCTACCGCCCCTGCTGTCTCTAGAGAGTTGAAAACAGCAGGTCTGGGACAGGTAGCACGTCCGGTGAACAGGTCAGAGTTCCATAGGCAGAACAGTTGAAACTGGAGCAGCAGCACGGCCAGGTGGACTGGGGAACAGCAAGGAGTCATCAGGCCAGGTAGTCCTGAGAAATGATCCTAGGGCTCAGGTCCTCTGAGAGAGATATATATATATATATATAGCTTATATAGCTTAATAAGTAAAAATTCTAAAACACTGAGAAATATTGACATTTCATCAATTACAAATAACATGAAACTCCCCTGGAATAGATTTAAAAAATATACTAAACCATCCCATTGACTTAATTAAATTGAAAAACCATGAACCTCCCCCATTTTCCTCTAGGTAACCATTCTGTACATTTCTCTCCATCCCTTATCCAGAGTGACTTACATTTTCATACTGATTCCCCGTGAGAATGGAACCCACAACCCTGGCTTTGCAAGCGCCATGCTCTACCATTTGATCCATACTCTAGTTGTATTTTTTTTTTTTTAGTAAAACATTAGTCAACTCAGTGGCAGAGTTTCCTTCCTGAGATTTGAAGGTTGGGGTTTCGAAACCCGGTGGAGTCAAACCACAGACTTTAAAAATGCTTGGCACTCAGCATACAGACACTAGCATCCTGTCCAGGGGGAGATGTTCACACAACAGAAACTGGTTCCTGCCCTATGAGTGTAACGCTCGTCGTTGGAATGAGGTGAGGACCAAAGCGCAGCGTGGTAAGTGTTCATCATTATATTTATTAAACAGAGAACACTAAACAAAATAACAAAGGAGAACAAAACGCAACAGTTCTGTAAGGTGACATCCACTACACAGAAAATAATCGCCCACAAAACACAATGAAAAACAGGCTACCTAAATATGGCTCCCAATCAGAGACAACGACTGACACCTGCCTCTGATTGAGAACCATACTAGGCCAAACACATAGAAAAGGACAATATAACAAAACATAGAAAAAACAACATAGAATGCCCACCCCAACTCACGCCCTGACCAAACTAAAATAAAGACATAAAAAGGGAACTAAGGTCAGAACGTGACAATGAGCTACTCTGGCATTTTTGTGGTTGGGAAAGGGGGATACCTAGTCAGTTGTACAACTGAATGCATTCAACTTAAATGTGTCTTCCACATTTGTCCCCTCTGAATCAGAGAGGTGCGGGGGGCTGCCATAATCGACATCCACGTCTTCGGCACCAGGGGAACAGTGGGTTAACTGCCTTGCTCAAGGGCATGATGACAGAGTTTTACCTTGTCAGCTCAGGGATTCGATCCAGCAACCTTTCGGTTACTGGCCCAATGCTCTAACCACCAGGCTACCTGCCGCCCTCCTTTCTGTTTTATTGTAGTATTTATTGTTTGTGTTTTTGTTTCTTATTGCAAACCAATAAACAATTGTTCACAAAACAAAGTAACCAGCATGGCAACTATTGAGTTAGCCTGGTCATAGTTAGTGGTTACAGCCTGGTTTCTAACTAGCCTGGTAATCTGGATGCCAGATATCATACAATACAACTCAGACTGTGATGTTGCTATAGCCTACTATCAGCCAGCACTGAGCAATCCATTGATAAAGCAATCACATAGAATAAATATACATTGTATTCCCACCAAAATATCACTGTGTAGATTATTTAGGCCTACTTTCTCATTGCAGAACAAGTCAGGGAAAGTGGTTGCAACTTACAAGGCCAGTGTTGTCACCAATCCTCTCTAATATTTGTTTAAGGAAAGAGCTCTAGCAGCGAGCAGTGGGAATGTGAGTGGGACAGGGGGAGCATTGTTAGGGGGGTGGCTAGAGTGTGTGTGTGTGTGTGTGTGTGTGTGTGTGTGTGTGTGTGTGTGTGTGTGTGTGTGTGTGTGTGAACAGTAAACGGTTGGTAGGCAGCTCTAATAGTGACTAGCTGCAGTGTAAAGCACTCAAAGAGCATGGTCAATCAAAGCCTGTGACAGCAGTGGAATGTCCAATGTAAACATATCTGGCCAATAAACTATCCCTTTTCAATTCACTTTACACAGCTTAAAGCTTTTCAATTCACACCAAAACCTTACACCTTTCCTCACCAGTTCTAAAATAGTGCTTCATGAGTGAACAATTTAAGTGGAAAATTTGGCACCATGTATTTTTCTGGAAATTAACACAATGTGCAGTATCATGGAACCATAATATTTATATATGTGTGAGAATGAATGTTTGTTCACATTACATATTGACTTCAGTTTGGACTTTTGAAACATGGGGAAATCCGACATGGTTAAATGTTTACCATTCAACTACTCTGTTCTAGACATGATCTAGGCCTGAAATCAACATCACCCTCTGGTTCTCACCCTGACCCACTGTCCTTCAGTTTATCCTCCAGCCACTTTCAGCTGACAGCAACAACAGATAGATAACCTGATTGGTTGCCTGCCTTCAAAACAAGGACAAGGCTTTTCCTTCACTTTCAAGGGAAAACCCCTTTGGACTTGAAGGGCAGGGCAAGGGGGGACTAGCTATCACATTAGTTCAACAAACACAAGGACAAATGCCACAAATAACATCACACAATGTTAAATAATGCCATCCATTTTGTGAAGAAAGCAGGTACCATCACGCTCAACTTTAGGAAACGTAAATAGGCCTAGTCTTTGGTAGGTGCATAAAAACAACACCCTGAACAAGGAAGTTCACAAATAAGAGCATGGTTTGCACACAAAAATACACAAAAGGGTAAATTGTTCCCCTGTGTAAGTTAAGCAAGAATAAATACATTCAAAATATTTCAGAAGTTTTGTCTATTTTTGTGTGGGGCAATTCCACATATTGTATTGGACTGCACTCTACTCAATGTACTGTACTTTACTGTGCTCTACTCACTGTACAGTAATATGCTGTACTGTGCTGTCCAAACCTGTGAAACATACGTCTTTGATAAATTCAGATTTGGTCTAGTCCATTAACATCAAGTCCAGGATGGACTGACCAAATTTGAACTACTTTTCAACGCTAATGGACGTCCTGCTGGTTAAAGTAAATGGAAAGAGAAGGGGCCCATGGGTAGGTGTCAGAAAGAGCTGGGATAGGTGACATTAACACGAGAGAGAGAGAGAGAGAGAGAGAGAGAGAGAGAGAGAGAGAGAGAGAGAGAGAGAGAGAGAGAGAGAGAGAGAGAGAGAGAGAGAGAGAGAGAGAGAGAGAGAGAGAGAGAGAGAGAGAGAGAGAGAGAGAGAGAGAGAGAGAGAGAGAGAGAGAGAGAGAGAGAGAGAGAGAGAGAGAGAGAGAGAGAGAGAGAGAGAGAGAGAGAGAGAGAGAGAGAGAGAGAGAGAGAGAGAGAGAGAGAGAGAGAGAGAGAGAGAGAGAGAGAGAGAGAGAGAGAGAGAGAGAGAGAGAGAGAGAGAGAGAGAGAGAGAGAGAGAGAGAGAGAGAGAGAGAGAGAGAGAGAGAGAGAGAGAGAGAGAGAGAGAGAGAGAGAGAGAGAGAGAGAGAGAGAGAGAGAGAGAGAGAGAGAGAGAGAGAGAGAGAGAGAGAGAGAGAGAGAGAGAGAGAGAGAGAGAGAGAGAGAGAGAGAGAGAGAGAGAGAGAGAGAGAGAGAGAGAGAGAGAGAGAGAGACCACAGAGCCCCAGGACAACTAGACCCAACCAAATCATGAGAAAACAAAAAGATAATTACTTGACACATTGGAAAGAATTAACAAAAAAACAGAGCAAACTAGAATGCTATTTGGCCCTAAACAGAGAGTACACAGTGGCAGAATACCTGACCACTGTGACTGACCCAAACTTAAGGAAAGCTTTGACTATGTACAGACTCAGTGAGCATAGCCTTGCTATTGAGAAAGGCCGCCGTAGGCAGACATGGCTCTCAAGAGAAGACAGGCTATGTGCACACTGCCCACAAAATGAGGTGGAAACTGAGCTGCACTTCCTAACCTCCTGCCCAATGTATGACCATATTAGAGAGACATATTTCCCTCAGATTACACAGATCCACAAAGAATTTGAAAACAAATCCAATTTTGATAAACTCCCATATCTACTGGGAGAAATTCCACAGTGTGCCATCACAGCAGCAAGATTTGTGACCTGTTGCCACAAGAAAAGGGCAACCAGTGAAGAACAAACACCATTGTAAATACAACCCATATTTATGCTTATTTATTTTAACTTGTGTGCTTTATCCATTTGTACATTGTTACAACACTGTATATATATAATATAACATTTGTAATGTCTTTATTGTTTTGAAACTTCTGTATGTGTAATGTTTACTGTTAATTTGTATTGTTTATTTCACTTTTGTATAATATCTACCTCACTTGCTTTGGCAATGTTAACACATGTTTCCCATGCCAATAAAGCCCCTTGAATTGAATTGAATTGAATTGAGAGAGAGAGAGAGAGAGAGAGAGAGAGAGAGAGAGAGAGAGAGAGAGAAGTTGTCCAGACTCAGACTGTTTTAACACTCTTGGTTGAAAGAGAAAGAAAACAGTTATGAGCTGAACATAACAGTATGCCAGTGGAAAGGAGGACAGTAGCAGGTCAGCCAACTGTGGTTTGTGACTATAATGATTTCCCATTGTAGCCAATTCAGTTGCAGTAATTCCGTTACTGACATTTTGTAATTCCGTTACCAATTTGTTTGAATCACTTAATAATTAATCAACAAAATTGATATCAGTAAAATCACTATAACTAATTTGGTAGGTCTACCATTACTTGCTACTTCTGTGAATTTTCATTATCCTCTCTCCACATGCAGGAGAGAATTAGAAATGAGAAGTTACTGTATGTGGTTTTTTGGTAATGGAATTACAGGGCACAAGGCAATATTTCTTTAATTTACAGAAGGTAAACAATTTCTCCAAAACTAAATATAAGTGTTAATATTAGTTGGCAGGGGTTTTTACGTCAACATGATTGTATTTTGATGCATTTCTGATACATTTTAAGAGTTTTTCTGGCAGATGTTTTCTAATACCCCTTTTCCATCTGTTAATCCAGAAATCAAAGCCTTTACTTACTCCTAATTCTTAAGATGGAAAATTTAAAAAATATTTTAAAATCCACTGAATGCCTTGATTTCCCCGATGCTTAGCTTTCACGTTGGGTCGTTTTCGATGGAAATGCCCTGTGCAAACGACCCTCTTAAACGGCTTGAGCAATATTTAGTCTTTGTTCACAAACTACTCAGTGCACACACTTATTCTCTGTTCATAAAAACACATGACTGTGAAAAGGTAACCATAATCACCTCCCCCAGTGCAGGTTTCCCACAGCGTGGGTTTGATTGGCCTCCATAAATCAGCCCCAGGCAACAAGAGAGCTGTTAGTCATTGTGACACAGGGCAGGTAGCTAGCCCTTATTTCATGTTCTACATGTTGTATGTAACTTCAATCTGGGCCAAGTGTGGTTAAAGGCACTAAAAGGTGAACATGTAAACCTACTGTTCTGAGTGATAAAGAACACGACCCCCAGGCATCACAACTGCCAGTCAATTATCACACCTAGGCTAAATAGGGAGAGTCTGTGTCCCAAATGGCACCCTATTCATACGATGTCATCTAGGACACACGCAAATACCGAATACGGTGCCATTTGAAACTCAGAGACGATACTTTAACCTGGAGGGCCTTCTTGACCAGAAAAACTGCTGCCCTCAGTTCCTCCTTGGGTGTCCCAGCCGATACTTCTGTCAGCTTCTTGTAGATGTCCTACCGGGAAGATGCCCTGCTGCCTAAGGTTTTTGAATATGCTCCAGCCACCTAGGGCAGATGTGCGGCAGGAGTATTGGAGAGTAAGTCAGTCAGTCAGTTTCTGGGCAGGTTTGTATTTGTATTTATTATGGATCCCCATTAGTTCCTGCCAAAGCAGCAGCTACTCTTCCTGGGGTCCAGCAAAATTAAGGCAGTTTATACAATTTTAAAAACATTACAATACATTCACAGATTTTTGTGTTGCTTCACAGTCCCTGCTGTTGCATAAGGTGTTTTTGAATCTTTTTTTTATATAAAATTTTACTGCTTGCGTCAGTTACTTGATGTGGAATTGAGTTCCATGTAGTCATGGCTCTATGTAGTACTGTGTGCCTCCCATAGTCTGTTCTGGACTTGGGGACTTTGAAGAGACCTCTTGTGGCATGTCTTGTGGGGTATGCATGGGTGTCAGAGCTGTGTGCCAGTAGTTTAGACAGACAGCTTGGTGCATTCAACATGTCAATACCTCTCTTAAATAAAAGTAGTGATGAAGTCAATCTCTCCTCCACTTTCAGCCAGGAGAGATTGACATACATATTATTTTAATATTAGCTCTCTGTTTACATCCAAGGGCCAGCCGTGCTGCCCTGTTCTGAGCCAATTGCAATTTTCCTAAGTCCTTTATTATAGACAGACTTCTCCCCATCTTAGCTAATACTGCATTAATATATTTTGACCATGACAGTTTACAATCTAGTGTTACTCCAAGCAGTTTAGTCATCTCAACTTGCTCAATTTCCACATTATTTATTACAAGATTTAGTTGAGGTTTAGGGTTTAGTGAGTGTTTTGTTCAAAATACAATGCTTTTAGTTTTAGAAATATTTAGGTGTAATTTATTCCTTGCCACCCACTCTGAAACTAACTGCAGCTCTTTGTTGAGTGTTGCAGTCATTTCAGTCACTGTAGTAGCTGACGAGTATAGTGTTGAGTCATCCGCATACATAGACACTCTGGCTTTACTCATGTCGTTAGTAAAAATTGAAAAAAGCAAGGGGCCTAAACAGCTACCTGGGTAATTCCTGATTCCAACTGGATTATATTTGAGAGGCTTCCATTAAAGAACTCCCTCTGTGTTCTGTTAGACAAGTAACTCTTTATCCACATTACAGCAGGGGGTGTAAAGCCACAACACAAGTTTTTCCAGCAGCAGGCTATGATTGACAATGTCAAAAGCTGCACTGAAGTCTAACGAGACAGCCCCCACAATCATTTTATCATCAATTTCTCTCAGCCAATCATCAGTCATTTGTGTAAGTGCTGTGCTTTTTGAGTGTCCTTCCCTATAAGCATGCTGAAATTCTGTTGTCAATTTGTTTACTGTGAAAAAGCATTGTATCTGGTAAAACACAATTGTTTCCAGAAGTTTACTATGGTTGGTAACAGGCTGATTGGTCAGCTATTTGAGGCAGTAAAGGGGGCTTTACTATTCTTGGGTAGCGGGATGACTTTAGCTTCCCTCCAGGCCTGAGGGCACACACTCTCTATTATGCTTAAATTGAAGATGTGACAAATAGGAGTGGCAGTATCGTCTGCTATTATCCTCGGGAATTTTTCATCCAGATTGTCAGACCCCGGTGGCTTGTCATTGTTGATAGACAACAATAGTTTTTCACCTCTTCCACACTGTACAATTCTTGTATTTCATAATTATACTTGGATGTGTAGTGTCAGCATCCCTAAGTTTTATTATCTTGCCAATGAAAAAGTAATTAAAGTAGTAGGCAATATCAGTGGGCTTTGTGATGAATGGGCCATCTGATTCAATGAATGAAGGAGCCGAGTTGGCTTTTTCCCCAAAATTTTTATTTAAGGTTCCCCAAAGCTTTTTACTGTCATTCTTTAAATAATTTATCTTTGTTTCATAGTACGAGACACACATCATGCAAGGTCTCTGTTTTTCTGTCTGGGCTTTTCTGTATTCGTGTGTGATTGTGTGTGTTGTGCGTGCATGCATACGTGCTTGCGTGTATTTATCTCACCAGTCTGTCTCCATACACCTCAATTGGGATGCTGGCCTCTCTCTGGGCTCTCTCTGTGAGGAGCTCAGGCTCCCCGGTC
Source organism: Salvelinus alpinus (assembly GCF_045679555.1). Taxonomy (NCBI): domain Eukaryota; kingdom Metazoa; phylum Chordata; class Actinopteri; order Salmoniformes; family Salmonidae; genus Salvelinus; species Salvelinus alpinus. The sequence goes on along the minus strand of NC_092102.1, from coordinate 25,596,878 downwards.
AACCCAGGGCTATGGAGGGTGGTGACCAGTGGAGAGGGGACTCCTCAGGCTGGCTCTGGGCTGTCTCCTCCTTCCTCTGCAGGGCAGGTAGGGGTCTCTTGTCATAAGGCAGGGCGGTGAGCTGTGAATACAGTCATTCAATGGAACACCAATGTCAAATGTATAACTTTAGTTTAATTCATGTTGTTGTGGAAAATTAGATCCAAAGATTAAGGCAGAGAGATTAGTTTAGATAATGTTTCTATATAGATCTAGATAGAATATTTAAGCATGTTTACATTTATTACACCAAGATATCGCAAGTGTTGAGAAATGTTCAGTGTTCAAGAGAAACAGATCATGTAATAGACCAAACAGACTGAGCTGGAAAGACTGGTGAAAGAAAGGCCTCTTGAAAAGATTGATTGATTGATTGATTCTCATTCCTGGTCCTGGGGACCCAAAGGGGTGCACATTTTAGTTTTTTCCCTAGCACTACACACGTGATTCAAATCAACAACTCCTCATCAGGCTTTGATGATTTGAATCAAGTGTGTAGTGCTAGGGCAAAAACCCAGGACCAGGATTGAGATCCACTGGATTAGATGATCTACTAAAACAAATGTGGCTTTCATTAACTATAATGTCATTGAATATATCATGATTTATAGTACTCCCTCTATGAAGAGCCAAGGTATAATATCTATTCCAAGTACAACTCTGCCAGCCAACTGGCACAATACTCCTGTTCTGTAAAAGGCTAAAAGTCGAGCCTTCCAGCCAGGTTGGCACACGCTAAAGTCACCCAACTGTTTCACACTTTTAATTAAATTGTGAAACTCAATCTGTCTGTGGTCACACTGGTGAGTAAACCATATAAACGCGTGGTCATAATCCCATGTTTGATCGTTCCAAACACCTCTGCAGCTTAAAATGAGGGCCCCAGTGTTAGGGATGGTCATGAGTAATCGAGTACTCGAACAGACATCAAAACTCAAAACTTTAACCAAAGATCACTTTTTTTTCACATATTGTAAAACTATTTGGTGGAATGTGCTTTGTGGCTGCACAAACGTGTAAGTGAAACTTGGGCTCGAAAATGTTTATGTCTTCTTGAAGACAACGATAATTTGCTTTGACTCTAGTGTTCCAAGCCAAGCATCACACAGTTCTTCTCCCTAAATTTCCTTTCAAGTGGAATTGCTAATCCATTTAGAAAATTCCCAAAACAGGCATTATAAACTATACTGAACAAAAATATAAACGAAACATGCAAAGTGTTGGTCCCATGTTTTATGAGCTGAAATAAAAGATCCCCGGAATTTTCAATACGCACAAAAAGCTTATTTCTCTAAAATGTTGTGCACAAATTTGTTTACATCCCTGTTAGTAACCATTTCTCCTTTTCCAAGATAATCCCACACCTGAGGCTTATCGATAAATTGATTAAACAGCATGATCATTACACAGGTGCACCTTGTGCTGGGGACAAAAAAAGGCCACTATAAAATGTGTAGTTTTGTCACACAACACAATGCCACAGATTTCTCAAGTTTTGAGGGAGTGTGCAATTGGCTGCAGGAATGACAACATAGCTGTTGCCATGCCAGAAAATGTCATGTTAATTTCTCTACTATATGCCAGCTCCAACCAGCCTCACATCCGCAGACCACGTGTATGGCGTTGTGTGGGCTAGCGGTTTGCTTAGGTCAACGTTGTGAACCCCATGGTGGTGGTGAGGTTATGGTATGGGCAGGCATAAGCTACGTACAATGAACACAATTGCATTTTATCGATGGCAGTTTGAATGCACAGAGATACTGTGACGAGATCCTGAGGCCAAGTGTCGTGCCATTCATCCGCTGCCATCACAACATGTTTCAGCATGATAATGCAAGGATCTGTACACAATTCCTGGAGGCTGAAAATGTTCCCGTCCCTGCATACTTACAAGACATGTCACCCATTGAGCATGTTTGGGATGCTCTGGATCGACGTGTACGGCAGCATGTTCCAGATCCTGACAATATCCAGCAACTTTGCACAGCCATTGAAGAGGAGTGGGACAACATTCCACAGGCCACAATCAACAGCCTGATTAACTCTATGCGAAGGAGATGTGTCGTACTACTAGGCAAATGGTGGCCACACCAGATACGGACTGTTTTTCTGATCCAAGACCCTACCTTTTTGTTAAGGTATCTGTGACCAACAGATATCTGTATTTCCAGTAAGGTTAAATCCATAGATTAGTGCCAAATGTATTTATTTAAATTGACTGATTTCCTTATTTGAACTTAAACTCAGTAAAATCTTTAAAATTGTTGCATGTTGCGATATTTTTGTTCAGTATAAATCGAACGTCAGTATATCGAAAAGAAGACCGATTTTGGTTTGTAACCCTGAGAAAATTGTCTTCCAACTCGCTTCAAATGATCACCCTTTGAGAATAACTGTTCCAGACACAAGATGCGCATCACTTAGCAATGGCAAGTTTTGTCATTTGGAAAAATATTCTGTTCTATTTTATATATTACATCATGCTTTTTACTATAGCATACGGTCCCTTCAGAAAGTATTCATACCCCACGACTTATTCCACATTTTCTCGTGTTACAGCCTGAATTCAAAATGCATTAAATTACACACAATACTCCATAATGACAAAGTGAAACCATGTTTTTAGAAATGTTTTTATTTACAAAAATTATGTGAAACATAAACATCTAATTTACGTAACTATTCACACCCCTGAGTCAATACTTTGTAGTATTACCTTTGGCAGTGATTACAGCTGTTAGTCTTTCTGGTTAAATCTCTAAAAGTTTTCCACACCTGGATTGCACAACATTTGCCCATTATTCTTTTCAAAATTCTTCAAGCTCTGTCAAATTGGTTGTTGATCATTGCTAGAAAACCATTTTCAGGTCTTGCCATAGATATTCAAGTAGATTTAAGTCAAAACTGTAACTTGGCCACTCTTCTGGTGTAAAGCAGACTAAACCAGGTTTTCCTCTAAGATTTTGCCTGTGTTTAACGACTGGAGAGTGATGGGTGTGGAGTCAGACGCAGAGAGCAGAAGGCTGACGGGAAAAACGCTTTAATGTCCTTTCGTAAAGTAACCAGTTACAAACATGGGTGAAGCCCAAAACACAGGTGCAACAAACCCAAAACCATAGTTACTAAAAATACCGGACAGCGACAACTCATAAGAACACAAACACCACATATGTGAAATAACAACAAGCCCGCACAAACACCAGCGGGCTAAACGAACTTAAATAACACCCTTCCCAAAACCCCAACAAGGAACAGGTGAAAACAATTAGACACAACCAAACGAAAAGGAAAAAGGGATCGGTGGCAGCTAGTAGACCGGCGACGACGACCGCCAAGCGCCACCCGAACAGGAAGGGGAGCCACCTTCGGTGGTATTCGTGACACTGTGCTTGCCTCCATTCTATTTCTCTTTTATCCTGAAAAACTCCCCAGTCATTAACTTTTACAAGCATATCCATAACATGATGCAGACACCACTATGCTTGAAAATATGGAGAGTGGTACTCAGTAATGTGTTGTATTTGATTTGGCCCAAACAAATTTTTGTTTTTATTCAGGACAAAAAGTGAATTGCTTCGCCACATTTTTTGCAGTATTACTTTAGGTCCTTGTTGCAGACAGGATGCAAGTTTTTGAATATTTTTTATTCTGTACAAGCTTCCTTCTTTTCACTCTGTCAACTTGGTTAGTATTGTGGCGTAACTACAATGTTGTTGATCCATCCTCAGTTTGATCCTATCAAAACCAATAAGCTCTGTAATTGTTTTAAAGTTGCCATTGGCCTCATGGTGAAATCCCTCATGAAAGATGCCTGTATCTTTGTAGTGACTGGTTGTATTGATACACCATCCAAAGTGTAATTCACCATGCTCAAAGGGATGTTCAATGTCAACTTTTTTTGTTTTTTACCCATCTACCAATAGGTGCCCTTCTTTGCGAGGCATTGGAAAACCTCCCTGGTCTTTGTGGTTGAATCGATGTTTGAAATTCACTGCTCAACTGAGGGACCTTACAGATAATTGTATGTGTGGGGTACAGAGATGAGGTAGTCATTCAAAAATCATGTTAAACACTATTATTGCATACAGAGTGAGTCCATGCAACTTATTATGTGACTTGTTAAGCACATTTTTAACTCCTGAACTTATTTAGCTTTGCCATAACAAATAAGAAAGGGGTTGAATACATATTGACTCAAGACATTTCAGCTTAATTTTAAAATTAATTTGTAAAAATTTCAAGCAACATAATTCCACTTTTACATGATGGGGTATTGTGTGTAGGCCAATTTTTAATTCAGGCAGTAACACAACAAAATGTGGGAAAAGTAAAGGGGTTTGAATACTTTCTGAAGGTGCTGTACTGTAGGTGTCTTGACTGTGATAAGGGCTCGGGAAATAAGATAAATGAACAAAACAAGGCATTAACTTAAGGTCCCAGTCACAACTATTGAAATGACCCAAGAAGCCACATAGAGCCACTGACTGTGCCCATGTCCAGTAGGTTGTGGACCTCCAGATGATGGTACACTGTCTGGTACTCCTCCATCTGCTCCTTCTTCTTCTTGGCCGTGTCGTAGTCCTCCTACTCAATGGCACAGCGCTTCTCCACGTTGGATCGGCCCAGGCATTCTCCTACCGAGCCCAGTCACACATGGGGACAGATGGAGAAGGAAGGAGGCACATGAATGGATAAAGAGAAAGACAGAGTGGTTTTGAAAGGTTATTTTTTGTGTTGAACTATTTTCATGTCCATGAATGGACGACCAAAGGTCCAGATGTCAAACTATATCTTAAATTGTTCAACAGGACCGCATATGAAATAAAAATAGTTTAGTCCTCCTTAAATTGTGGTTACTATGCAACAGGTCATTGCCATGCCCCCAGAGCATCACGGTATTACATGGACGGAATCGTTAATGTTTACTAGCTGGTATCCCAAATGGCACCATATTTACTTTATAGTGCACTACTTTTGACCAGGGCCCATGGGGTTCTGGTCAAAAGTAGTGCATTACATAGTGAATAGGGTGCCATTTTGGACACAAACCATAGGTTCCAGTAAGTCCAATGTGTAATTTTACTGGGAAATTTCATAGAACTGAGGGAGCTTGCTAGTCGGTGCCAGGTAACACATTTATTTATATAAGTCTACTGCATTAGCTACTAATGTGACAGACAATTAGTAGTAGACATATTTCAAGTATGTGACAATATGAAGTAATATCTTTTTCTATCAATCCTGCATAGGTGTGAGTTATGCCATCAAGGAGCTATGGAGAGAGTTTCGGCTAGATCACCTTGGCAACAGCAGTGTATGCAATGCTAAGAGGCGTTTGGGTTGGAAAGAAACCGTTCTTTGGTTACAGGCTAGCGTCTGGTTTGTCACAACAAAGAAAAAACACTCACTGGCCTTCACCGCAGCTGTTGTGCTTATTAAGTATTCATGGTTGGTATGACGACCGCATACACATAGGTGGTTGGTGACAGGAATCTGAACAATGTTTAATGACTACGATTACAGACACGGACAAAATCAGACTGCAAAATTGCAAATCAATAAGGAAGTGAAAAAGTCAAAAGATGAATTCAAAGACTTGATATTGAGTATACTGTATGTGTAAATTTGTAATGCAATGATAGCGTCTCTACACTACATGATCAAAAGTATGTGGACACCTGCTCATCAAACATCTCATTCCAGAATCATGGGCATTAATATTAGTATGGAGTTGGTCCCCCCTATGCTGCTATAACAGCCTCCACTCTTCTGGGAAGGCTTTCCACTAGATGCTGGAACATTGCTGCGGGGACTTGCTTCCAGTCAGCCACAAGAGCATTAGTGAGGTTGGCCACTGATGTTGGGCGATTAGGCCTGGCTCACAGTCGGCGTTCCAATTCATCCCAAAGGTGTTTGATGGGGTTAAGGGCAGCGCTCTGCGCAGGCCAGTCAAATTCTTCCATACCGATCTCGACAAACCATTTCTTTATGAACCTCGCTTGTGCGCGGGGGCATTGTCATGCTGAAACAAGAAAGGGTCTTCCCCAAACTATTGCCACAAAGTTGGAAGCACAGAATCGTCTAGAATGTCATTGTACGACCATGAAGGCCATGTTAAGATTTCCCTTCACTGGAACTAAGGGGCCTAACCCTAACCATGAGAACCAGCCCCAGACCATTATTCCTCCTCCACCAAAACTTTACAGTTGGCACTATGCATTCGGGCATGTAGCGTTCTCCTGGCATCCGCCAAACCCAGATTCGTCTGTTAGACTGCCAGATGATAAAGCGTGATTCATCACTCCAGAGAATGTGTTTCCACTGCTCCAGAGTTCAATGGCGGCGAGCTTTACACCCCTCCAGCTGACGCTTGGCATTGCGTATGGTGATCTTAGGCTTGTGTGTGGCTGCTCGGCCATGGAAACCCATTTCATGAAGCCCCCGACGAACAGTTATTGCGCTGATGTTATTGCGCTGATGTTGCTTGCAGAGGCAGTTTGGAACTCGGTAGTGAGTGTTGCAACCGAGGACAGACGATTTGGACTTATCAGACCAAAGGACAGATTTATGTCTAATGTCCATTGCTCGTGTCCACAGTCTAATGTCCATTGCTCGTGTTTCTTGGCCCAAGCAAGTCTCTTCTTCATATTGGTGTCCTTTAGTAGTGGTTTCTTTGCAGGAATTCGACCATGAAGGCCTGATTCACGCAGTCTCCTCTGAATAGTTGATGAGATGTGTCTGTTATTTGAACTCTGTGAAGCATTTATTTGGGCTGCAATCTGAGGTGCAGTTAACTCTAATGAACTTATCGTCTGGAGCAGAGGAAACTCTGGGTCTTCCTTTCCTGTGGCAGTCCTCATGAGAGCCAGTTTCATAATAGTGCTTGATGGTTTTTGCGACTGCACTTGAAGAAACATTCAAAGATCTTGAAATGTTCCGTATTGACTGACCATGTCTTAAAGCTATGATGGACTGTCGTTACTCTTTGCTTATTTGAGCTGTTCTTGCCATAACATGGACTTGGTCTTTTACCAAATAGGGCTATATTCTGTATACCACCCCTACCTTGTCATAACACAACTGACTGGGTCAAATGCATTAAGGAAAGAAACTCCACAAATTAACTTTTAACAATGCACACCTGTTAATTGAAATGTATTCCAGATGACTACCTAATGAAGCTGGTTGAGAGAATGCCAAGAGTGTGCAAAGCTGTCATCAAGGAAAAGGGTGGCTACTTTGAAGAATCTTAATTATAAAATACATTTTGATTGTTTAACAGTTTTTTGGTTACTACTTCATTCCATATGTTATTTCATAGTTTTGATGTCTTCACTAAGATTCTACAATGTATATCTAACTATGCAATACATATTTTCAGATCTACACAAGTTCTACGGGGAAATGGGGTATTGGGTATTTCTATTCAATTTCCACACAGAAAGACCCTAGAAGCACCTTTTGCAGGTCAGCGATAGCCTGCTTGAGTGTTTTGGCAAACTCTTATCTCTCCTGACGGACCATCTCCTGCTTCTTGTCATCCAGTAGGTGGATGATGTGGGCTATCATCAGGACCCCGATGATCGGGGTCCTGATACATGTCAAAAGCCAGGTCATCCAGAGGAGAGATGGACTCACACTTACTGAAAGAGACAATGGGATAGAGCCGCTTTTAATGCATAGAACATACTGTAGCCTCGGTTTAACTTGTAGATTATTAGGTACCCCAATTAGCCAAATTAGGTATTCAAAATATTACCTGAAATTGTGTGATTAGGTAAACAAATATTCTATACATTTGTAATGTACAGAGTATTGTTAGTACAGTCATTTACATGTTGTTGATGTTTTTATTTTTTATATATATAATATATATATTTTTACATCTATTGGATATTGCTATTTTTTCATACATTTGAATGAGTCTCAGAGTGACTATTTGACAACTATTCCAATTAAATTGTCATTTGTGTTTCTCTTTAGCCTGGATTCCTGGGCTTCTACGTTAGCCATTTCTATTAACAGACTGTAGCCCAAGATAAAGAGAAAAACATAACAATCGAAATGGCAAACAGTGGTAATTTAGAGGTCTTCTTGTACCCGAGGACAATCTAGACCCGACTGACAATGTTTATACGCCAAGTTGCTCTTCTGGTTAATGAAACTGTCTTTATATGTTGGCTAGCCCTTCTATAAGCTAATGAATTCACCTTATTAGCGTAAAATAAATATGCTACAGGCTATGCAGAGCCGTGGTCGGGTCCATTCGGGTCTATCAGCTGTAGTTACATAGCTCCGATGACAATCAAACCGAGGGGAAAATAAAAAATTGGGACCCAGGCCCGCTTGTGTCCCGGGGCGGGTCTCAGGTGCTCGGGTTCGGGTGGACCCGTGAAGACCTCTAGTGGCGATCATGTCAACTTCCAGGCTGTTTTTTTATTTATTAAACAGCATTGTCACAAAGCACTTCACAGGCCAATGAGCCTTCAACCCTACCCCATGCATGTTGCAACCAAGGCGGTCACGTGCTGACTGCTGTTAAGGTAGTGCTCAATCAGCTTCTCTCTGCTTAGCTGTGGGCAAACAGAGGTACAATTAACCTCTCTCAATGACAGGTCTCAAAACACACAGCGAAAAGGCACAGGTCATCTGCTCAGTAAAACACTACTATCACAACCAACTGACTCATTATTATGGAAACCCAAATGGGGCATATTCCAGTTGTAAATTAGAGAACTAATAGTAACATGGACGATATGAGGACTACTCAACTCTGTATATAATAGATGAGGCAAGTCATCAGAGCTAGGTGATCTACCACAAGTAGTCTCGTCAATTCACGTACATCTACACATCTCAATGATATGACCAGAACTAGTACAGCATGCAGCACTCAATATACTTCAATATGTCACTCTATAGGTTTCATCTGTACAATCACAACATACATGGAACAGTGAGAACACTAAAACCCTGAGAGATAACCAGGCCAGCTAACACTGTGGCCATGGTGGAGGTGCTTAAGCGTGGGATTAGAGAGCAACAATGTGGAGCTTGTCCCGTGGAATCTGCCTTCCTGTGTGTTGGAGAGGTAAGGCTGGACCACTCGTTGTAGGGTGAAGTTGCCCCTAGATGCTGATCTATGGTCAGTTTAGCATTTTCCTAATTAATGGTTAATGTTAGGCTTGAGGAAAGGGAAGCTGATCTTGGATCTGCAGCTAGGGGAAACTTCCACCCTGAGCTGGGCCACTCTCCTCCAGGGGCTGTCCGTCCGCAGGTCTATCTGATTACACTGGCTACGGCCTCCTCTGTGATTACTCTGCCCTCTGAGTCTGATTACCACATTCCTGCCCCATGTCCGTCAGGGCAAACACACACGCATACACACACACACGGCAATACAGGCACACACAGTGACCACCATGGAACCAGGCAACACTCTAACAAAAGAAAAACTGTGTCTGTGTGCATACTGTAAACATACACTGACACACAGTTACATAAACAGTGGAAAATGTGTTTTTCTATAGTTTCTTTTACATAAACACATTATGGACACATATTATAACATCAATAATATTCAGAAATATCAACTATTATTATCTGCAGATCAATGTAGGCCTATAATGTGTATATGGTTATAGTCATATGAAACTCAAAAATGTTTTTGATTTTGACTGTACCATAGACTAACACTTCATGTGCTATACTCACTGTCCTGGGTTAAATGCTTACGGACAAGTCATGTAATCAGTCATGTCAATAAAAACATATCTCATGTAAATGGCTGTGTCGGAATACACATACTAGAGTACTACATTTCGGCGTTTAATAATCATATCGTATTTTCCGACTTATGTTCAGCTGATAATCAGATAAAGTTACGCGCTGTACCATAATGAACAAATGGTGGGAGTCAATGCAATAGCACATTAGATGATCCATTCAGAGTACTATTTTCAAAATGTCAACATACTATAAAACGTTATTTTTGGGAAAGTTGCACAACAATACCTTAAACCGAAATGTGTCTTCCACATTTAACCCAACCCTTCTGAATCAGAGAGGAGCGGGGGGCTGCCTTAATCGACGTCATCGGAGCCCGAGCAGTTGTTGTTGGGGGTTAACTGCCTTGCTCAAGGGCAGAACGGCATATTTTTACACCTTGCCGGCTCGGAACCAGCGATCTTTCGGTTACTGGCCCAACGCTCTTAACCGCTAGGCTGCCTGCCACCCACTTAAGTACACTAGTATGGGTATTCGGACACAATAATGACTTCACATTGGCAACCTCACAAACACAGCAGCTCCATCTGGCGTTTCACAGTAGTACTGCACCTTAAATATCCAGTAAAATAAAACACGAAAAAACACGTACACACGAGCAGCCACTTACAATAGTGTCAATAGCATTGCCATTCACATAATCTCCCAAAACATTTATGGCAACCAATGCAACCTGAAATGATAAACAAAAGCCTATGAAAAAAAATCGAATAAACAATGAAAATATATGAATGTGGTAGTATGTAAGTTCAATCAACAGGTTATGGGGAATTACTTAATGTGTAGTACCGGTAGGTAATGATTGACTGTGAGTGTGACATAGTGGAGTACCTGGTTGTAAAGGTTGTAGCGGTTGACATGGTTTCTGTGAAAGGTTATCCCGAGGTAAGTTCCAGTGGCATCCATGTGAACAGACTATAGAGAAACATAGAGAAACATATAAAGAGAAACATACCTATGGCAAAATGTGCATACCAATTCCTATTACTGTGAACATTTCTTGTAACAAAAATACAGTAAATGATGAAAATGTAGGCCTACACACTGAATGTACAAAACCTTTGGAAAACCTGCTCTTTCCATGACATAGACTAACCAGGTGAAACTGTGGGAAGCATTGGAGTCAACATGGGCCAGCATCCCTCTGGAACGTATTCGACACCTTGTATTGTCCATGCCCCGATGAATTGAGGCTGTTCTGAGGGCTAAAGGGGGTGCAACTCAAGAGTAGGAAGGTGTTCCTAATGTTTTGTACACTCAGTGTATATCATAATAGTAATATAGTTACTTAGCAATAACCAATGCTGAAGTTCACCATGTTCAATCACTATATGTGTGTCAAGTGGGAATTGAACCTACAACCTTGGTGTTCCCACCACCATGCTCCATAGAATCATAACCACAACAGCAACATAGAGAACAGCAGAAGCAGACTGCCATCCAGGCTACATGATCCATCCAAGTAAGCCAGACGCATATACATCAGGGCACACATTTTCTATGGGACAAGGTCAGGTAGTCCCTCCCTGTTTCAGTCAATTTTCTTCCTTTTGGTGCCTAATGGATATGACCCCTGTTCGTGTTGGTCCGACATCTCTGTTCGCTGATTCTACTGACTCATCCTAATCTGCAGAGGGATCCAAAGAGACTAGGTTAGTGGGCCTCTGGTAGTCTGTCGCCGATGTGGAACTCTATCTTGCCTGAGATCAGGTACTGGTGGGCCAGCAGCTGCAGCTTACGGACCCGACTCTGACCTGCCAACTGCAGAGTGACCTCCTAAGGGTATGGACAGAACCTGTGGAAGAAACAAGTGAGGTTGGAACTTATTTTTATTTATTTTTTATTAAATAATACAAAACATACACATACAAAAGACAACATACAGACACAAAAATTAAAATATCAACATCACTCCTGCCCAGATCCACCTGTTCTCACCCCTATCTCCAGTGCGTCCATATGACATCTCGAAATATGCAGACAGATGGGTTAAAAGTAAATTTACATTGTAATACTTCTGACAGCCAACTTTCGAACTCTGGCCAGAACTTTTCAACTTCATAACATTCCTAGAAGGCATGAATTATTGAGTCATTGTTAGTTTTACAATTACGACATGACTCTGTTGTTGTGCTGTAGAATTTGTGAATTTTGTCTATTGTATACAGTGGGGAGAACAAGTATTTTCCTACTTACAAAGCATGTAGAGGTCTGTCATTTGTATCATAGGTACACTTCAACTGTGAGAGACGGAATCTAAAACAAAAATCCAGAAAATCACATTGTATGATTTTTAAGTCATTAATTTGCATTTTATTGCATGACATAAGTATTTGATCACCTACCAACCAGTAAGAATTCCGGCTCTCACAGATCTGTTAGTTTTTCTTTAAGAAGCCCTCCTGTTCTCCACTCATTACCTGTTTGAACTCATTACCTGTATAAAAGACACCTGTCCACACACTCAATCAAACAGACTACAACCTCTCCACAATGGCCAAGACCAGAGAGCTGTGTAAGGACATCAGGGATAAAATTGTAGACCTGCACAAGGCTGGGATGGGCTACAGGACAATAGGCAAGCAGCTTGGTGAGAAGGCAACAACTGTTGGCGCAATTATTAGAAAATGGAAGAAGTTCAAGATGACGGTCAATCACCCTCGGTCTGGGGCTCCATGCAAGATCTCACCTCGTGGGGCATCAATGATCATGAGGAAGGTGAGGGATCAGCCCAGAACTACACGGCAGGACCTGGTCAATGACCTGAAGAGAGCTGGGATCACAGTCTCAAAGAAAACCATTAGTAACACACTACGCCGTCATGGATTAAAATCCTGCAGCGCACGCAAGGTCCCCCTGCTCAAGCCAGCACATGTCCAGGCCCGTCTGAAGTTTGCCAATGACCATCTGGATGATCCAGAGGAGGAATGGGAGAAGGTCATGTGGTCTGATGAGACAAAAATATAACTTTTTGGTCTAAACTCCACTCGCCGTGTTTGGAGGAAGAAGAAGGATGAGTACAACCCCAAGAACACCATCCCAACCGTGAAGCATGGAGGTGGAAACATCATTCTTTGGGGATGCTTTTCTGCAAAGGGGACAGGACGACTGCACCGTATTGAGGGGAGGATGGATGGGGCCATGTATCGCGAGATCTTGGTCAACAACCCCCTTCCCTCAGTAAGAGCATTGAAGATGGGTCGTGGCTGGGTCTTCCAGCATGACAACGACCCGAAACACACAGCCAGGGCAACTAAGGAGTGGCTCGGTAAGAAGCATCTCAAGGTCCTGGAGTGGCCTAGCCAGTCTCCAGACCTGAACCCAATAGAAAATCTTTGGAGGGAGCTGAAAGTCCGTATTGCCCAGCGACAGCCCCGAAACCTGAAGGATCTGGAGAAGGTCTGTATGGGGGAGTGGGCCAAAATCCCTGCTGCAGTGTGTGCAAACCTGGTCAAGAACTACAGGAAACGTATGATCTCTGTAATTGCAAACAAAGGTTTCTGTACCAAATATTAAGTTCTGCTTTTCTGATGTATCAAATACTTATGTCATGCAATAAAATCCAAATGAATTACTTAAAAATCATACAATGTGATTTTCTGGATTTTTGTTGACCTCTACATGCTTTGTAAGTAGGAAAACCTGCAAAATCGGCAGTGTATCAAATACTTCTCCTCCCCACTGTAATACATTCTATACATTAGTTTATACTAGATTAAGCGTACATTTTGGTTACCTGGTTTTCATTAGTTATGTTCAAGCATTCCCTCCATCTTGTGCTAATATCAGTTGTTTTTTATTCTTGGTTCAAATAGTTTATATTTTTTCCTAAGAGATTGTCAGTTGGATAGGCTCTCTGCAAGGTTTTGTATATCTTACCTATCATATGAATATCCTTCTCTGACTCAAATAGGATTCTCTCAAGATTGCTCTGATGTCCAAAAGATTTCAAATCAACATTTTGTACGTGTCTGCAAATATCTACAATGGTCAGTCCAAAATGTAATTTTCGTGGAAATAATTGTATTTCTTGTTACCAAGGCATTTACGGTTTCTATGCCTTTAGTTTTCCAAATGGACCAATTTATCGGGAACATTCTGAAAAGCTATGCAATGATTGTTCCATAGGGTTGTGTTCTTTGTGAGTGATATTGGTTCTTGTAGAATTCATTTAAATTTCTTCCATATTGTTATAGTGTTCTTAACTATGAAGATGAGAAAAGATTATGCGGGTGAGAATGCGCATTTCTTCAATATGTACCCATTGTTCTTCTTTAGTGTATTTAACAATGTCTCAAGTAAAAGCCTTGAGTGGCGAGTTGATACAATTCCAAGTCTGGGAGGTTAAAACCACCCTCAGACTTGGGGAAATGTAAAACTTCCCCTTTTAATTCTGAGTTTTATTTGCCCATATAAAGTCTGTTATTTGCCCATATAAATTTGGATGGGTAATTGGTATTACCGAGAATAAATATAAAACCTTTGGGAGCCAGGCCATTCTGAAGACGTTTATTCTACCTGTAAGATTTATGGGAAGATTGTTCCATTTAAATAGATCTGCTTTCATATTGTTGAGTAATGGGATAAAGTTATCTTCATACACAGTGTACAAGACATTAGGAACACCTTCCTAATATTGAGTTGCACCCCCTTTTGTCCTCAGAACAGCCTCAATTCGTCAGGGCATGGACTCCACAAGGTGTTGAAAGCGTTCCACAGGGACGCTGGCCCATGTTGACTCCAATGCTTCCCACAGGTGCTTCCCACAGGTTGTCTGGATGTCCTTTGGGTAGTGGACCATTCTTGATACGCATGAGAAACTGCGTGAAAAACCCGGCAGCATTGCAGTTCTTGACACACTCAAACCGATGCGCCTTGCACCTACTACCATACCCCATTCAAAGGCACTTAAATATTTTGTCTTGCCCATTCACCCTCTGAATGGCACACATTCACAATCCATGTCTAAATTGTCTAATCTTTTAACCTGTCTTCTCCCCTACACTGATTGGAGTGGATTTAACAAGTGACATTAATAAGGGATCACAGCTTTCACCTGGATTCACCTGGTTTGTCTATGTCATGGAAAGTTCCTAATGTTTTGTACACTCAGTGTATATTTAAGCAATAAGGCCCGAGGGGGTGTGGTATATGACCAATATATCACGGCTAAGGGCTGTTCTTATGCACGACGCAACGCAGAGTGCACAAATCCCCGAGAGGAGCCTTATTGCTATTATAAACTTTTTTCCAATGTAATTAGAGCAGTAAAAATAACTGTTTTGTCATACCCGTGGTATACGGTCTGATATACCACGGCTGTCAGCCAATCAGCATTCAGGGCTCAAACCACCCAGTTTATAATTGTTGTTTGTTGTCACTTACTAAGCATACACCCTAGATAATTGGCACTCCCTCAGCTTTGGGACATTTGTGCATATAGCAGAGGTGTGCGTTAACGCTCAAATGGAGGGCCAAGGGGAAGGGACCAGTTTGGGATTGAGCATAAGTATGTGTCGTGTGTGTTTGTCAAATAAAATTTTACTCATCACATACTTCGTAAACAACAGGTGTAGACTAACAGTGAAACGCTTACTTACGGGCCCTTCCCAACAACGCAGAGAGAAAGAAAATAGAGAAATAACAGAAAAGTAAAGCACGTAATAACAGTGTACCAGTACCAGGGCCGGCGTTATGGGTGAGCCCGCCCTACCGTACCTCCTTGCCTGTCCATATAAAATATTGAAATATTGATTATTTATTTGACCAAGATGCACACCAACAGAAAGACGCATCAATCTGAGATAAAGCATCCGCGCAAGCAAAATAGCGCCCCTCTGACGCTGTATGTGTAGACCAAGTATATAATGCTATCTGGACATAAGGAGTATGGCATGTCATATTTGGTCTGGCCAGGCAGCATCAAATCAAATTTTATTTGTCACATGTGCCTAATACAACAGGATACAACCTTACAGTGAAATGCTTACTTACAAGCCCTTAACCAACAATGTAATTTAAAAAAGACCCCCCCCCAAAATTAAATAAGAATAAGAAATAAAAGTAACATATAATTAAAGAGCAGCAGTAAAATAACAATAGCGAGGCTATATACAGGGGGTACTGGTACAGAGTCAATGTGCGGGGGCACCGGTTAGTCGAGGTAATTGAGGTAATATGTACATGTAGGTAGAGTTATTAAAGTGACTATGCATAGATAATAACAGAGAGGAGCAGCAGTGTAAAAGGGAGGGGGCAATGGAAATAGTCTGGGTAGCCATTTGACTAGATGTTCAGGAGTCTTATGGCTTGGGGGTAGAAGCTGTTTACAAGCCTCTTGGACCTACACTTGGCACTCCGGTACCGCTTTAGATACCTGGGCTACATTTAGTAAGACAAGAGGGCCACTGTTTCGCTCACTAGTTTCAGCAGAGAGGAAGAGGCGAAGCGAGAGGGCTCACTCTCACCAAAATCTGTAATAATATGCAGACCTAAGCTTGTCGCCTGCATTCACGCCTTTGGGACAAGGACTCGCATTGCTAGGGCGGAGACATGAGCATCTCGTCATTATAGGCTTCTCCCAAAGTAAATTCATGTTTTGCCAAAATTATATAATTACTCCTGTCTAAATAAAGTCCTTCAAAATACCTTACAAGAGAGCTTGACTTAGCCACAGAGGATAATTCGTTTCTTAAATGTATTTTGCTGTGGATTGTTTCAAATCACAAGTGCATAGGCCTATACCTATTTGGGAAGCCAGCAATTTGGGCACCTCGCCTGGCTGATTAAAGTTGCAGCTGTCAGTGAAAAGCACCTTAAATATGTTAAGATAATGTGTCTAGGATATTATTTAAAAAATGTTGAGACAAGAAGGGGAGGGATGTGTGGTGAAGATATGGGCATCTCTCTCCAGAATACATGCACTCAGCTCTCCAGAATGTGCTCCACTGTTGCACATAAATTGTTTAATTGTGAAATGTTTGCCTTTTGATTTATAAAAAAAAATCTAATTCTCATTACATGTGTAATCAGTAGGCCTAGTAAATGTACCATTAAAACCCATAATTTTGTTACATTAATTTCTGGTATTCTATCTCAGGCGAGCAGAATTTCGAGACAATTATGTATGTGTGTGTGTGAGTGTCTACCTGGCAGATCTCCAGCCATTGACAGAGGTGCATGGACCATCAGCTCCTTGGCACTAAAGTTATCTTCGTGATCGAAGGAGCTGACCACCGTGAATTCTATCTTCCGGGGCATCTTGCTGCTGCACACTATCAAATATGGAGAAACATTAACATAATCTACCACTGAATATGACCTGAGTTATCTGAAGCACCTTTCACTATCAAATAGATAGGCTACACTGTAATTAGCTAGCTACTTAAACTCATAAACCATGGAAGTAATCTTTATCCTGGGATTTGGATAAACCTTGATAGCTAACTAACGTTACACTCTACAATGAATTGACATACTAATATTCAGATTATCCATATAGCTATCTAGCATATATGTGTTGGCTAACCTGGGATGTATTCTGCCATAATATTTTCAAATGTCGAATGTATGCCCCCCCCCAAAAAAAGTTAAATACTGTAGCATACATTTAAATGCTCTAAACTATTACCTATGGTATTGCATTGTTTGCGTTTGACGTCCCTGCGGTGGGAAGGAATACGTTTACAGTTTCCTATTTAGAATTGTAAAACTCGTTGAATTAATATAAATACAGTGACACCTGACGCACAATAAAACCACAGTTTTAATACAAAGTATTTTCTATTATCAAGTATATCTTACCATGAACATAGCAAAAAAAATACAGCTTGCTCATATCCCATTTCATCTCTACAAGCACCGCTAACAACAACTAGTACACGTAGGTGCGCATGGGCAGCTCCATCGTCTCACCACGAAGGACTGTAGTCCGTTACATTTTTTTAACATTTTGGAATGTCCAGTCTGCACGTGCGCTGTGCATTTTTATATCCACTACTGGTTGCATGTTTCACTGCGTCTTCCATTTGGCATATACACGTTTTAAAGAGTCTGTGCTCAAGTATTTCCGGGTGGCATGACTTCGCTTTCTTCCGGGTCTGGTATACCATCATGGATGTTCAAGAGAATTGGCCAGAAATAGAGAAAGCCGCAAAAGAGAAGAGACGCGAACTGGTCCTGCAAGGTGCAGTTATCGATGAAAAGATATCCTTGAATGGAGGGCTGTGTTCCACTATCTATTCTCTCAAGCTCCTAAATTACCTAGAAGTCATCCAATGCCCGAGTTTGACAGAAATTCATGGAGACATCAAAAATCTGACCACCCTTACAAGCTTGATTGTTTGTAGGAATAAGCTTTCCTCTATTCCAAAAACCATTGGACATTTGAAGTCACTGAAAGTCCTCGACATTTCAGTCAACAACCTGAATGCTTTGCCTGATGAGATAACCCAGCTAAGCGAGCTCAATACACTCAACGTGAGCTGCAACAATATCGAGTCACTGCCAGATGGACTGTGTCATTGCACGAAGCTCTCCATCATCAACATCTCAAAAAATGGCATCACTCGGTTCCCTGATGACTTCTATCGCCTGGATCTCCTCAGCACTGTCATCGCCTCTGAGAATTACATTGAAGACCTGAGTGGAAATGTTCACATGCTTTCTGCTCTAAAGGTTTGTGACTAAAATTGATGGATCATATATTGTACTGCTACCTAAAATACGCATTCTTGCATCTGTTCTATTCCTTCTGCATTATTATGGTCATGATTGACAAGGTACCTCTCTCAGTTCTACTTATCAACAATGTATTGAACGGACCTGAGACCCGTTTGGTTATTCATCTTAGTTGAATGTAGTAACATGCATGTAACACTGAATGTAATAACATTAACTATGACAACAAAAATATGAAATGTTCCTCTCCAGGTTTTGGACCTATCCAACAACAAGCTCAGTGACATCCCCTACGAGTTGAGCGACTGCTCCAAGCTGAAGGAGATCAACTTCAAGGGAAACAAACTAAAAGACAAGCGGCTGGAGAAGATGGTCAATGGTTGCCAGACCAAGTCCATCCTGGACTACCTTCGGGCCGGTGGCAGAGGGAAAGGCAAAGGCAGCAAGCAGGCCGATGGGGACGGGGATAAGGCCGACGGGGGCCGGAACGCAGAGAAGACCCAGACCAAAAAGCAGCGCAAGCAGAAGAAGAAGAATGAGGAGGACGAGGATGAGGTGGATAAGTTGAACCGGCTGGTGGTGAAGGTGCTTCACATTTCTGACAACCCCGGGGCGTTCACTGTAAAGGTGGCCAACGAGCTGAAGGATGTGAGGCCATACTTGGTGTGCTGTGTGGTCAGAGGCATGAACTTCAGGTCCGGGAATGCGCTAAAGAGATTCCTGGCTGCTCAGGTAACGTTGTTTTGAGATGAGAACATGTTAATCTAGGAGCCAGTCTGTTTCTGCGTTAGCCAACTCATACGTTGCTGTCCTTGACAGTCATATTTGACACGGTAACACTGCACTATGGGACCCAGACTAAGAACACTCTACAAAATGAACTCAAGCACATAAATGGACATAAGCTCACCATCCTCAATAGCCTCTTTTGCATTATTCACAACTCTTTCTCTCTTGTCTGTTGTGTTTCAGACCAAACTTCACGATGACCTATGTGGTAAAAGGACAACTGCAACCATTGCAACTCACGACATGCAGCTACTCAAGGGACCTCTCATGTATGATGCCAGGCTTCCTCCCATATTAAAGGTATGATGCAACATTGCATGACATTTTTCTCATACCACGTTAGACAGCCACAAATACTCAAGTCAACTCGCTTGAGCTATTTAGCTATGTATTTCAAAATCTTTGCATTTGATTGGTTTATGATGACATTTCTCAGGACCTTGTCCCATGTCTTTGTTCAAGTAGTTTATGCAGACAGTCTTATATAGGTCTCTAGAGAAGGCTGATTTTCTATTGGACATGGTAACTCAGTTTTTTTTTAGTAGAATCCAGTATTTTGAAGGACACGCTAATCAGCAATTGTGAGCCATCACATTATTCCATTCTTAATAATACATTATCCTTTTATCCATATGTTATGCCAAAGCCAGGCAACGCACCACCTGTTAATAGTATTATCAGTCTTCTTGAAAGACCTGCATATGTCTTCACAGCAACAGTTTGAACACAAAATAACATTGTTGCTAGTTGTTGTCTGTCACTCTTGGCAAATCATTGTATTCAAAAACTGCATTCAGGTTTGTGTCAATGCATTTCAGTCCCATTCAAGGTCATTCAAACAAGCAAATACATTTTTGAAAGGAGCACAACTCTCTCATAGACTGTTGTTTACTAGATAGTCCCCCTGGGCCGTAAGGAGATGACTGCGGTGGAGCTGATGAGGCAGTTGCAGCTGGAGGCAGAGGACCAGAGGAAACAGAGGAAGAGGCAGAATGTTTCTGGCCTCCACAAGTGAGTATTAGCACCTGTCTTTAAAGGAAAGATTCACCCATTTTGAATGTTATATTGTTTTTGTGCATCTCTGAACAATGTTCTATCGATTCCCGGGGTAATTTCATGTTTTCATGTGTTCTGAGCTATTGCCATTCAAGCAGGCAGAAATTTGACAGAGATGATGTAGCATTGCGATAAAGCGGCTCTCACTACACTGGAAGTTAATAGGAATACGACTTTTAGATTGCGAAAAGTCTATCATACATGTCAGATTTCAATACTGGGTGACGTCATAACACAGGATGTTGTCTTCTCTCGAATGAGCCATTGATCATATTTTTGCGATATTCCTACCGCGAGAAATGTGTAATTTAACAGAGGTTTCACCACATTTGTCATATTTGTCTGCCTCTTCAGTCCAAGGTGCATTGCATGGTGCCGTTGCGAATGTCAGACTCCACTCTGCGAGGCACATCGATCTGCAGGTTGAACATTTGGTATTTTATTTGGATCCCCCTTAGCTGTTGCGAAAGCAGCAGCTACTCTTCCTGGGGTAGTGTAGCTAGTTACGTTTGATCAACTAGATACGTTGCTAAATTGTAAACTATATACCCCAGAACTTGAAACATAATATAGAACATTAAAGGGATACTTTGGGATTTTGTCAATGAGACATTTACGTACTTCCCCAATGTCAGATAAACTCGTGGATACCATTTTTATGTCTCTGTGTCCAGTATGAAGGACGTTAAAGTTTTGCGAGACAATGCTAACTAGCATTAGTTAAAAAAAAACTGGAAGTCTATGGTAGATACCCATACTGTGCGCTAGTTAGCAACTTCCTTCAAACTCATTGCCAATATTCCGAAGTATCCCTTTAATAGAAAATAACAGCTCAAGGACAGAAACAAACTGCACTAACTAGCTACACTATTTATGCAAAATTATGTGGAGTGTCGGCTGGAGAGACAAATATATTGATAAGTCACCTTGTCTGAGAGATTTACATGGTTATCGAAACTTCATGCCAGGGTAAGCCTACACGAAACACAATCCTTATTTTAAGTGTTTCTAAAATCCTCTATGGGAAAAATTAATGGTGGAAAAACGATTGGAACCAATTTCCCTGTTTGACTGCCAGGTTTTATGGGTATTATGGCACCTCCGCTGTGGGGCTCTATAGGGCTGTGGTGGTCATGAAATTTTGTCAGCCGGTTACTGTCATGCAAAAGACTGCCGGTCTAACGGTAATTGATTGTTAATTAACATGAACACATTTAGCATCTCGAGGCCTCCACGTATACAAGCTGTATACAAACAGCTGAACATGTACATTTTAAAAAGTCTAATAAATCAATTGAATATACAACATCACAATAAATCCATTACTTATTTTAGGCAGGTCTAAAGAAACATTCTGATATGAAGAAAATTTATTTCAGAAGAACAGAATATGAGTTGGCCTACTGTATGTTATCTGGCTATGTGCCATGCCGTAGGTGGTAGGCTTGTTAATTTAGCAGACAAAATATGCTTATAATTCCGGTGCCATTATTTTATAGTAAGAAGAATATAATTGAACTTAGCTGAATAAAATACAAAGGATATGTTTCCTATTCCGGAGTGTGCATATGAAGTGGCTATGTTGAGTGTAAAAGTGATCATTTGAAACAGGTCCTGTACGCTAGATTTAGAGATTTGGCAAATTTAGTTGTGAATGATACAAACTAGAGGTCGACCGATTAATCGGCATGGCCTGGCCGATTTTAATTAGGGCCGATTCCAAGTTTTCATAACAATCGGTAAATGGCATTTAAAAAATAAAATAAATGTTATACTTTGTTTTTATTACATTGCAATCCACGAGTAGACTGCATGGCATGCTGACCACCTGTTACGCGAGTGCAGCAAGGAGGCAAGGTAAGTTGCTAGTTAGCATTAAACATATCTTATAAAAAAACAATTAATCTTAACATAATCACTAGTTAACTACACATAGTTCATGATATTACTAGTTTAACTAGCTTGTCCTGCGTTGCATATAATCAATGCGGTGCCTGTTAATTTGTCATCGAATCCCAGCCTACTTCGCCAAACGGGTGATGATTTATCAGAAGCGCATTCGCAAAAAAAGCACTATCGTTGCCAATGTACCTCAAATCAAATCAAAGTTTATTTGTCACGTGCGCTGAATACAACAGGTGTAGTAGACCTTACAGTGAAATGCCTACTTAAAGGCTCTAACCAATAGTGCAAAAAAGGTATTAGGTGAACAATAGGTAAGTAAAGAAATAAAACAACAGTAAAAAGACAGGCTATATACAGTAGCGAGGCTATAAATGTAGCGAGGCTACATACAGACACCGGTTAGTCAGGCTGATTGAGGTAGTATGTACATGTTGATATGGTTAAAGTGACTATGCATATATGATGAACAGAGAGTAGCAGTAACGTAAAAGAGGGATTGGCGGGTGGTGGGTGGGACATAATGCAGATAGCCCGGTTAGCCAATGTGCGGGAGCACTGGTTGGTCGGCCCAATTGAGGTAGTATGTACATGAATGTATAGTTAAAGTGACTATGCATATATGATAAACAGAGAGTAGCAGCAGCATAAAAATAGGGGTGGGGGGGGGGGGCACAATGCAAATAGTCCGGGTAGCCATTTGATTACCTGTTCAGGAGTCTTATGGCTTGGGGGTAAAAACTGTTGAGAAGCCTTTTTGTTCTAGACTTGGCACTCCGGTACTGCTTGCCATGCGGTAGTAGAGAGAACAGTCTATGACTGGGGTGGCTGGGGTCTTTGACAATTTTTAGGGCCTTCCTCTGACACCGCCTGGTGTAGAGGTCCTGGATGGCAGGCAGCTTAGCCCCAGTGATGTACTGGGCCTTACGCACTACCCTTTGTAGTGCCTTGCGGTCAGAGGCCGAGCAATTGCCGTACCAGGCAGTGATGCAACCAGTCAGGATGCTCTCGATGTTGCAGCTGTAGAACCTTTTGAGGATCTCACGACCCATGCCAAATCTTTTTCGTTTCCTGAGGGGGAATAGGCTTTGTCGTGCCCTCTTCACGGCTGTCTTGGTGTGTTTCGACCATTCTAGTTTGTTGTTGATGTGGACACCAAGGAACTTGAAGCTCTCAACCTGCTCCACTACAGCCCCGTAGATGCTCATTGCTCTGCTATGAGCAAATGATAAATAAATATAATAGCATCTTTTTAGTGACAACCATCAAAACTCTGCTTTCACACGGGATTGCATTTTGAAATGTCTGGCCTTATAAGAACACATTTTTAACTCCCATCAACCACTGTTTGAGGAGCATGCAGCTTCTCGGAGATGGAAATGCACTGTGGTGAAATATTCTGTAGTTAAAGGTAATGTGTCAGCCTATTAATTATGAAATATAAAAAATGCCCTATTACTAGGCTATTTAAAATCAAATACAAATTCACTATAATTGCAGGTTAACTCTAAGCCGCCCTGCACAATCAATCAACCAACAGCATCACTTAGGCCTATACATTCTCTCCCAGACTCATGGATAGAATGTTTGGAGCGTAGCATAAGTATGCATAATAATACAGTCCACACTGAAAGGCGATTATTTGTTTAATTTTGGAGTATAGGCTAGACCAATTATGTACCAAAGACATATTTTTATGTTTTTCTGACGTGCATAATATGCGGCAGCCTATGTATTTCATAACTGCATAATCATTATTTTAATTCAGTTGTTTTAAGGCTTGGGCTCATATATAGGCCTTTGCGTATGCATAAGCTGTAATATGCATATGGGTGTTGAATTAATCATCACCTTAGAAAAGCGATGTCATTTTCGTTGTTAGACTTTGAAACAACATCCACAACGACCATGTTTTCCACTCCATGTTTTCCACTCCGTTTCAACTTCTTTCTTCAAATTGATTGATCACAGTGAGGTAGGTGAGTTTTAAAAACACGATACTGTTTTCATGATAAGTGTTTGATGTGATTTTAGAATACATTTGCATTGACGTGAGTGGTTAGAGGAACAATCAAGCGCTGAGGACCAGACCATTAGTGACCTGATGGTCATTAGCGAGTTGGGTACTACCAACGCATGTCCAGAGTGCATAAGAGCAGATTACCGTGCGGTCACGTGGAATTTTACAGCGGTCATGACTGCTGGTGTGGCAGTAATACGGTCACCGCAACAGCCCTACTTCCAAGGTGCACATTTGCAGACTTCCCATCATGGATTCAACAATGATGGAAACTCTATACAGCCAATGATGGTCAGGAAATATAAAAGTGCACACTTCTGGAGAATGAGGGGCGGCAGGTAGCCTAGTGGTTAAAGCATTGGACTAGTAACCGAAAGGTTGGAAGATCTAATCCTCGAGTTGACAAGGTAAAAATCTGCCGTTCTGCCCCTGAACAAGGCAGTTAACCCACTGTTCCTAGGCAGTCATTGAAAATGACTAAAACAAAACAAAAATTCCTTAGTTTTGGTTAGATAAAGTAAATAAGATTAGATATGGTAAAAGGTAAGTTTGACTTACAGTAAGTAAACAACTTGTAAATAACATGCCACAGTATTTTGGGCGGTTTAAAAAAAGCTCAAACCACTGTCACTTTAATCTGGTTTCAATCTGCACCATGAGTATAGGTGTGGATCTTATACTAACAATATGCTGTTATGAAAGGGTTATATTGGCTATTATAAACTAGGTGGTTCGAGCCCTGAATGCTGATTGGCTGAAAGCCGTGGTATATCAGACTGTATACCGTGGGTATGACAAAACATGTATTTTTACTGATCTAATTACATTGGTAACCAGTTTATAATAGCAATAAGGCACCTTGGGCGTTTGTGATATATGGCCAATATACCACGGCTAAGGGCTGTGTCCTAGCACTCCGCATTGCGTTGTGCGTAAGAATAGCCCTTAGCCGTGGTATACTGGCCATATACCACACCCCCTCGGGCCTTATTGCTTAATTGTAGCCATCGTAGGCATGAGGATAATTATTCAACATTTCTCAGCTTAAGTTACCTGGCTTTTTTATTTTACTCAGATACCTGCAGCTTCTTGATAGAAAAGAACTCTACCCATGTCTGGTGGATGCAGAGGATCATGTGATCTCCTTTCCACCAATCACCAACAGCGAGAGAACCAAGGTAAAGTCTGTGTGCGAGTGAGCATATTGCCCGCGGGAAGTATGGGTGCTGAGGGTTCTGCAGCACTCCCAGATTGTTTTCTTTTAAATGATATATTTCAAAATATATATACAGTACCAGTCAAAAGTTTGGACACACCTACTCATTCCAGGGTTTTTCTTTATTTTTACTATTTTCTACATTGTAGAATAATAGTGAAGACATCAAACCTATGAAATAACACATATGGAATCATGTAGTAACCAAAAAAGTGTTGAACAAATCAAAATATATTTGAGATTCTTCAAAGTAGACCCCTTTGCCTTGATGACAGCTTTGCACACGCTTGGCATTCTCTCAACCAGCTTCACCTGGAATGCTTTTCCAACAGTCTTGAAGGAGTTCCCACATATGCTGAGCACTTGTTGTTACTCTGCTGTTCAACTCATCCCAAACCATCTCAATTGGCTTGAGGTCGGGTGATTGTGGAGGCCAGGTCATCTGATGCAGCACTCCATCATTCTCCTTCTTGGTCAAATAGCCCTTACACAGCCTCGAGGTGTGTTGGGTCATTGTGCTGTTGAAAAACAAATTATAGTCCCACTAAGCGCAAACCAGATGGGATGGCGTATTGCTGCAGAATGCTGTGGTAGCCATGCTGGTTAAGTGTGCCTTGAATTCTAAATAAATCACTGACAGTGTCACCAGCAAAGCACCATCACACCTTTTCCTCCATGCTTCACGGTGGGAACTACACATGCGGCGATCATCTGTTCACCTACTCTGCATCTCACAAAGACACAGTGGTTGGAACCAAAAATCTCACATTTGGACTCATCAGACCAAAGGACAGATTTCCACCGGTCTAATGTCCATTGCTCGTGTTTCTTGGCTCTTCTTCTTATTGGTGTTCGTTGGTAGTGGTTTCTTTGCAGCAATTCGACCACGAGGGCCTGATTCACGTAGTCTCCTCTGAACAGTTGATGTTGAGATGTGTCTGTTACATGAACTCTGTGAAGCATTTATTTGGGCTGCAATTACTGAGCCTGGTAACTCTATTGAACTTATCCTGTGAAGCAGAGGAACCTCTGCGTCTTCCTTTCCTGTGGCGGTCCTCATGAGAGCCAGTTTCATAATAGCGCTTGATGGTTTTTGCGACTGTACTTGAAGAAACGTTCAAAGTTCTTGAAATGTTCCGTATTGACTGACCTTCATGTCTTAGAGCTATGATGGACTGTCGTTTCTCTTTGCTTATTTGAGCTGTTCTTGCCATAATATGGACTTGGTCTTTTACCAAATAGGGTTATCATCTGTATCCCAATCCTACCTTGCCACAACACAACTGATTGGTTCAAATGCATTAAGAAGGAAAGAAATTCCACAAATTGACTTTTAACAAGGCACACCTGTTAATTTAAATGCATTCCAGGTGACTACCTCATGAAACTGGTTGACAGAATGCCAAGAGTGTGCAAAGCTGTCATCAAGGCAAAGGGTGGCTACTTTGAAGAATATATTTTGATTTGTTTAATACATGATTTTGGTTACCACATGATTCCATATGTGTTATTTCATAGTTTTGATGTTTTCACTATTATTCTACAATGTAGAAAATAGTAAAAATTAAGAAAAACCCTTGAATAAGTAGGTGTGTCCAAACTCTTGACTGGTACTGTACATGTTCATACATTTTTACATATTTAATCGATTTTATAATAAAAAATAGTTTGCTGCTTTAGCTGTAGACAATATTACATACAATTGATGTACTGTACCTTTGTCCTGTATTCTAGATCAGGAAGACGACTAAGGAGCTGTTCTTAGAAGTGACCAGTTCTACCAGCCTGCAGATCTGTAAAGACGTGATGGATGCTCTCATAGTGGTAAGCTCATCTCTTTCCCTGTATACAAAGAGACATGCAGTAGGACTGAATCCGACATTGCAATGCACATACATAACACAAACTGCCTTTGATTGCATGAATTAAACAACATTTGCACATAAATGCATCGGTCAGACACACACGGGGGCGATTGGCGAGAGCAGAAAAGTCTCATCAAGTGTCTTGCTTAGTCTCAGGGTGTTATGCAGTTTTGACATCTGTACCCTGGCCCCACTGGCTCCCAATGGAATCAGTGAGCTCATTGGCCTGGCATGACTAGCCCGGCGGTGTACGACGTCACCGCCTAAACATACTGCTCAAAATACAGCTGCAACCCTAGAGCGGCCTGCGTGCCTCGCACCCACCGGTACACACAGCTGCAGATGCGTTTCAATGACAGCCTTGTCGAAACAAAGCAGCCGATAAGGGTTTAATCCACACTATGATTCCTATTCTAGAATAGCCGTTGTGGGAGGGTACATTTTCGATTTGGTGTGGTGATGGAAGGCTGGAAGGTCAGTTTGGGGTTGATTTTGAGAATTTAGTGAATGTGTTGAATCATTCATTTCCTGAAATGACTAACTGAAATGGAACTGAAATTAGCTGAACTTGAATTGACTGGTAGAGAGGGCATTTGGAGGAGAACGACGTGAAAGGTAAAACTCTGTGCTGTTGAGATGCGACTTCCTGCTCTGGGAGTGCTTGTCCTGTATTTCCACAATCTCATTGACAGATCGTATATATCTCTCCCTGAATATTTTACCGTGTCAACAACCATGAGTTGAGCAGGGCAAGTCTGTGAGAAGTTTAGAAAACCTTCAACCCAATTTGCCACCATACACATTTCATTGTGTGTAAATAGAAAAACAAAATTGATGATACAGTATGTATAACCTCAGTCTTTACATTACATTTAATTTCTTATAAAATTAGGGTAATGTAAAGACTTTGAGGTTATACATATTATCTATTTTGTTTTTCAATTGAATGTGTACAGATTTCAATCCAGCCTTTAAATCTCAATTCAACAACCATTCTCTATGGCAGGGGGTTTTCAATTCTTACCCTGGAGCCTGCTGGTTTGGTGTTCTACCTGATAATTAATTGCACACACCTGGTGTCCCAGGTCTGCATCAGTCCCTGATTAGTGGGGAACAATGGAGACTGCCTTCGAGATCCAACTGCCTTCGAGATCCAGAGTTGAATATGAGGGCTCTAGGAGTTCCTTTCCACATAGTGCCTTCCTCAAATAGACCTTAACCACATTGTCCCAATGGTCAGCAATTAACACATCTGTCTCTATTCCGTTCTCAGAAAATGGCGGAGCTGAACAAGTTCACGTTGGAGCACAGAGAGGAGGCTGGGTCAGAGGGGGAGTCAGACGTACCCCCAGACCCCGCCTCAGATGGTACCACCTCAGGAGAGCTGATCATCCAGCAGGTTCGCACCGTGGACCCTGACGGGAACCTCAAGGTCGTCTACCCGTCCAAAACGGACCTCTCCACAGATGTCGGCAACCTGAACGTCATCTGGTAGTTGTGCCACAGTTGCACCTTTTTTGATTTATACAATTACAGTCTCACACAGTTAAAATCACAGTACTGTATATGAGATGTTCAATGTGTTTGCCAGGTTCTCTTTTGTAGCATTATCGATTACAGCCACTCATTTCTCAAACATGGAAATAGTCTATTATAGCCTTGCTTAATGTTCTTGATTATTATTAGTTTTAAGGTATAAAATAATTAAACTACCTACCCAACTTAAAATATGTTTTTTATACTTTTATATTGTTTCACACTAAAGGCAACTCGTTTGTTTAAGATTATTATTATTTTTGACATGTACAATAACTGTATAAGCCTGTAGCAAGCCTGTGGTCAGTAGAATAGACATAATTAATGACCATTGAAACAAGTGTAAAACCTTTTTCCATTCCTCTCTTTAATTAATTAAGGGCAGGGAATGTGTATAATGTCTAATATTTAAAAGATCTCAAATAAATTGAACTTTTAAGGCAGCAGTGGTTATGCATTTCTTTATTACACATGTTGAAAGCCAGTGCTTTGTTCTACGTAGAAACGTGTTTGGCCTCAATAACACAGGAAACCCCTGAAAGTTGGTTTCATAAATGCCTCCATGGTCAGTTACTGTGCATGCATGGTGCACGTACATTTGACTGAATTGTAAAACAGCTTGGGAATTTACAGGTTAACTAGAAAAGCACGGGGGTACTGTTACATATCAAATTGTATTTGTCACATGCGCCGAATACAACAGGTGTAGACAGTGAAATGCTTACAAGCCCTTAACCAACAATGCAGTTTTAAGAAAAATAAGTGTTAAGTAAAAAATAAAGTAACAAATAATTCAAGCGCAACAGTAAAATAACAATAGCGAGACTATATAGGGGGTACCGGTACAGAGTCAATGTGTGGTGGCACCGGTTAGACGAGGCAATTGAGTAATGTACATGTACAGTAGGTAGAGTTAAAGTGACTGCATAGATAATAAACAGAGAGTAGCAGCAGTGTTAAAAGTAGGGTGGTTGCCATTTGATTAGCTGTTCAGGAGTCTTATTACATTAAAAAAAATATATATCTCACCTTTATTTAACCAGGTAGGCAGGTTGAGAACAAGTTCTCAATTACAACTGCGACCTGGCCAAGATAAAGCAAAGCAGTTCGACACATACAACAACACAGCATTACACATGGAATAAACAAACATACAGTTAATAATACAGTAGAAAAAGTCTATATACAGTGTGTGCAAATGAGGTAGGATAAGGGAGGTAAGGCAATAAATAGGCCATGGTGGCGAAGTAATTACAATATAGCAATTAAATATTGGAATGGTAGATGTGCAGAAGATGAATGCGCAAGTACAGATACTGGGGTGCAAAGGAGCAAGATAAATTAATAAATACAGTATGGGAATGAGGTAGTTGGATGGGCTATGTACAGGTGCAGTGATCTGTGAGCTGCTCTGACAGCTAGTGCTTAAAGCTAGTGAGGGAGATATGAGTCTCCAGCTTCAGTGATTATTGCAGTTCGTTCCAGTCATTGGCAGCAGAGAACTAGAAGGAGAGGCGGCCAAAGGAAGAAATGGCTTTGGGGGTGACCAGTGAGATATACCTGCTGGAGCGCGTGCTACGGGTGGGTGCTGCTATGGTGACCAGTGAGCTGAGATAAGGCGGGGCTTTACCTAGCAGAGACTTGTAGATGACCTGGAGCCAGTGGGTTTGGCGACGAGTATAAAGCGAGGGCCAGCCATCGAGAGCTTGCAGGTCGCAGTGGTGGGTAGTATATGGGGCTTTGGTGACAAAACGGATGGCACTGTGATAGACTGCATCCAATTTGTTGAGTAGAGTGTTGGAGGCTATTTTGTAAATGACATTGCCAAAGTCCAGGATCGGTAAGATGGTCAGTTTTACGAGGGTATGTTTGGCAGCATGAGTGAAGGATGCTTTGTTGCGAAATAGGAAGCCGATTCGAGATTTAATTTGGATTGGAGATGCTTAATGTGAGTCTGGAAGGAGAGTTTACAGTCTAACCAGACACCTAGGTATTTGTAGTTGTTCACATATTCTAAGTCAGAACTGTCCAGAGTAGTGATGCTGGACGGGTGGGCAGGTGCGGGCAGCGATCGGTTGAATAGCATGCATTTAGTTTTACTTGCATTTAAGAGTAGTTGGAGGCCACGGAAGGAGAGTTGTATGGCATTGAAGCTCGTCTGGAGGTTAGTTAACACAGTGTCCAAAGAAGGGCCAGAAGTATACAGAATGGTGTCATCTGTGTAGAGGGGGATCAGAGAATCACCAGCAGCAAGAGCGAAATCATTGATGTATACAGAGAAGAGAGTCAGCCTGAGAATTTAACCCTGTGGCACCCCCATAGAGACTGCCAGAGGTCCGGACAACAGGCCCTCCGATTTGAGACACTGAACTCTATCGGAGAAGTAGTTGGTGAACCAGGCGAGGCAGTCATTTGAGAAACCAAGGCTGTTGAGTCTGCCAATAAGAATGTGGTGATTGACAGAGTCGAAAGCCTTGGCCAGGTCGATAAAGACGGCTGCACAGTAATGTCTCTTATCGATGGCGGTTATGATATTGTTTAGGACCTTGAGCGTGGCTGAGGTGCACCAATAACCAGCTCTCTGCTGCCAATGACTGGAACGAAATGCAAAAATCACTGAAGCTGGAGACTTATATCTCCCTCACTAACTATAAGCATCAGCTGTCAGAGCAGCTTCCCGATCACTGCACTTGTACAAGGCCCATCTGTAAATAGCCCACCCGACTACCTCATCCCCATATTGTAAAACATTGAAAAAAATATTTTGCAGTATCCCTATTTGCACATCATCATCTGCACATCTATCACTCCAGTGTTAATGCTAAATTGTAATTATTTCGCCACTCTGGCATATTTATTGCCTTACCTCCCTAATCTTACTACATTTGCATACACTCTTTATATATTTTTCTATTGTGTTATTGACTGTACGTTTGTTTATCCCATGTGTAACTCGGTGTTGTTGTTTTTGTCGAACTGCTTTGCTTTTTCTTGGCCAAGTCGCAGTTGTAAATGAGAAAGAGCAAAATAGATGATAGATTTAAAAAATTTCACTGTCATCATTGACATTGTGGACATTACACTTTCTATATGAGCAGTTGCATAGGTTGACTTCAACATTGGGGAGGGGACCATTGCAGAAGACAATGTTGCCTCTAATATTGAGAGGGGGTCCGTATCCCCCCTTTCCCCCTGGAAATTACACCCCTGCTCCAGGGCTCAAATGCACAGGATTTTTTTTATCTGCATGATAGTTTGATTATAAAGATATTTCTCTTTGCAGACTTGGCAGATTTTAAGTGAGAAAAGGCTGAAACGAAACATATTAAAGTGTATTTTTGTAAAGATGAGGTTTGATATTTGCAGATGATTACACCTCAATACTGACATCAATTGTACATCTACCTGAATAACATTGTTTCCAGTCCTTTTCAAGAGGAAAACATCTTGTTTGACCATATATTTCACACACAATGTTTGTGGAATAACACATGGAATCAAGATATTTTCAACAGCCTTTTTATTGCTATTAGTATTTGCTGTGTCCTTTCATAGAAATATTGAAGCCAAATGACCTTGATGTACAGTTGAATAGGCTTACAAAACAAGCTCAATAGTACAATCTTAAAACTACAGAAATGAATACAGTGCCTTCAGAAAGTATTCACACCTCTTGACATTTTCCACATTTTGTTGTTATAGCCAGAATTTAAAATGTATTAAATTGAGATTTTGTGTCACTGGCTTACACACAATAGCCCATAATGTCAAAGTGTATTTAGAAATGATCAACAAGCAAATTGAGGGAGCTTGAAGAATTTTTTTAATAGTAATGTGCAAATATTGTACAATCCAGGTGTTCAAAGCTCTTAGAGACTTACCCAGAAAGACTCACAGCTTTAATCACTGCCAAAGGTGATTCTAACGTATTGACTCGGGTGTGATACTTACCTAAATGAAATGTTTCTGTATTTCAATAAATTAGCACAATTTTGTCAAAACATGTTTTCACTTTGTCATTATGTGGTAAAAATGTAATCCATTTTAAATTCAGGATGTAACACAACAAAATGTGGAATAGGTCAAGGAGTATGAATACTTTCTGAAGGCACTGTAATATCACTTACTGAGAAGAACATATTGAATACCATGAACTGTAAGTCAAACATTTCTAAAAAGGAAACAAAAAATCCTGACTATTATTGAAAGTGTGGCTCCAATAATCTTTGATCCTCTCATACAGCCATTATTTGGTCATTTAAAAACCATATATAATTGATACATAACATAATTCCAGCCGTTAAGGGTCCTTCGGTCAGTGGCTGGTCAGCATTTGTGGGCGTAATATCCAATGAGGTATCCTATGATGTAAACAGCCACCAGTGCAGCCAAAGCTCCGGCCACCTTGATAGCTACGCCCAGGTGTAGAGCCTTTGGTAAGCAGAACATGTCATGTAATAAATATGGCCAGTGATTACTGTTGGGGTCAGTTACATACACTATCAGTAAACTCAAGAGGTCAGAATTTGGAGAAGTTAATCAAATAGGATTTAATGGAGGAAAAACAATGTGCACTGAATATAATTTTAATGTGATACACCTTAATTGAAAGTAAAGTAAGTGTTTCTTATACGTCTTATTCAGAGCTTACCCCGTTACACCTGTTCCAGCCACATTCAGATTGATGTTGTCTTAATTCCAGCCGTTGTATTGAACACCAGCAGTGTTGGGGTCCATTTCAGAAGTCATTCTTCCCTGAACGTTATATACTGCAAATACTTCTTCAACAACCTGTGAAGAGAAGATAGTGATGGAGTTGCGCAATATGGACACAGAATAGGTAACAGCGTCATAAGACATTTTTACACGTCTTTCAATTGTCTTACCACAATCAATTTAGACCAATTCAGCCCCCCCCCCCCCCCCCATTCAGGTCAATTTAAATTTCAATACATTTTTTGTATTTTATTATATGTAATTGTATCATAAAATAAGTATTTCTATGACACATTAAAACTCAAAACAGGTGGCTAGAGCTGTGGGACATTGATCAGCTTGCTCAAAAATTATCCGCTGGAAATGATTCCTGTTGTTACAGTACATGCTGATCAGACCACTCGAGCGCGTCTGCATACGCCATCGCATGTTGATTTTGTCCACCCACACCAGACGCGATCAGGACACTCGGGTTGAAATATCAAAATTAACTCTGAACCAACCATATTAATTTGGGGACAGGTCGAAAAGCATTAAACATTTATGGCAATTTAGCTAGCTAGCTTGCTGTTGCTAGATAATTTGTCCTGGGACATAAACATTGGGTGTTATTTTACCTGAAATGCACAAGGTCCTCTGACAATTAATCCACAGATAAAAGGATAAACTGAGTTTTTGTTTCTAGTAATCTCTCCTCCTTCAGGCTTCTTCTTCTTCTTTGGACTTTATATGGTGGTTGGCAACCAACTTTAAGGTGCATTACCAATACCAACTACTTTAAGGTGCATTACCACTACCAACTGGACTGGAGTTTGGACCTCAGTTTATCTTCCAATCACCCAAGTGGATATATGCTCCTAAAAACCAATGAGGAGATTGGAGAGACGGGACTTGCAGCCCGTCTACGCGACACATATAGAACCAAGTTCTATTTTAGCCCCTGGCTATGCAGACACTAGTTGACAAGCGCAAGCAGTGTGGGTGCAATGATTGAATAACATGTATGTGTACATTTATTTTTCAACGCTCGCGCACGTGACGCAAGCAGTGTGGTCAGCATGTTAGTCACCCAAATTAACCTGAAAATAACTGGAAGTCTACTCACCACTGTGCCCTATCGAGGACTGAAGGCAGATGGTCTTGAAAAGTGTGCCTCTTGCGCTATAATTATGAAGCCTTGAACAAAGTTCAGGTCAGCATTCATCACCTGGTCATAAATTGATACGGCTTATGCGATAGTAATTATATGGCTCTTTCCAATGATGATAAAAATGATTTTATCCTTCTCGGTGGTTTGATTTGTTTTTTCACCATTCATTTTTCACATAGTGAATTTTACAAACACTTCAAACTAAGTATGTGTTTGGTGTAGGCTTAGCTTGGCGTGACGTTTTGATATCCCTTTAATTATCTCTCAGGCAAGGTGAGTTTTATAAATATATTTGCCTCAATTTACTTTAAAAAAAAAAGCTAATTAGCTACAGAGAAAACCTCAGTAAGAATACAAATTCATGCAGGAAGCTCCTGCACGTCATCTCTAGCCGACACTGTCAGCTACCGTTCACCAGCGCGATCAGAGACCTTTGCCCAATCTATGATGAATCCATGTGCTGTATTGAAAATAATTTAATAAAGTGTTGAAACTCTTCCGTCTCCTTTCTCTGTCTTAGCTAGCCACTGATGACACTTTAGCTAGCTAGTTAGCAGAACAGTAAATCAAAAAATAATATTGTATTACTTAGCCTAGATAATTGCTTGTACAGTATGTTGACTTTTATTTCAGACCTTATGACATTTTTCAAGGATGAGCATTAGAGCATTAAAAGGGGAAGACCACTAAAAGTCTGGCCATGTGGAGAAGTGCAGCTATTGTGAGGGGCAACTTACCGGTTTAGTCAGGGCCAGCATGAGGGATAAAGTTTATCCTGTGTCGGTGAGTGTAGCTATTAAGTTACGTTTGAGCATCTTAGCAATACAATGTGTTCTATACTGCTGTCAACATTCTACAAGGAAAGGGACACTTAATCAATTTTATTATCATTAACCAGACTACCCCGGATACCAGACTTAGATGAGTGATAACTCAGTTCTAGAATGTTGTCATTGATCATAAGGAATCTAAAAATCTATTGACATTCAGAATTGACTTTGTTTAGACATCCAACCTGTGTTGTTGTTTCATGACCAGAGACAAATATTCAAAGGAACAGTATTTGTTTATTAGAAGTGGTACATGCATTCACAGTCTTAATTTGTAGGATCCTTCCCACTATATGATTTTAATGTCAAGTGATAAAATCGCAAGTTATCAATTAAAATGTATGGAAAAACTGCACTTGTCCTCGTGAAAATTACAGTCTATTAAATATTCTACTGCTGTAATAAATGTCAAGGTGTTCAAAGTCATGCATTGAAAGGCATGTGGCACTTAACATCCTTCCTCTTGGCAGGTGGTGACCAGTGGATTCTCTACCACATGAGAATGCCCCCATGGAGCTCAAAAGTGTAGTAATTTTTGTGCATTGGCTATTTTTGTGTGCTAATGATGGATATAACCCTGGATTGCTGATGCTATCCAGTATATTGGCGATTGAGAAGCTTTGAAGCAACCGGTCGGACATATTTTGGCATTCCCCAGTAGGAGCAGTCCTCCAAAGGAATGAATGGAATTATACAGTATTTCAAATCAATGTTTCAAGGACAAAATTATATCTATTTAAGTATATATATTTTTGTGGTAGGGACAGTAACAGTAATCTAAAAAAAAATATGCTTAGCTCACATACTATAATTTTAAGGTATGCATTAAGGGATCTGTAATATAATAAATGTGGCAAAACGAATTTAGAAATTAATAAAGGTATTCTATAGCTTCCAAAATATTTTTTTTTTACAGTGGTGGGGGAGTGCCAAGATGGAGGAACGGAGGATTCAACACAGCGCACACAATACGTCAACTAGTGTGTATATAAGATATTAGTGTGCGCCATGTAAACGTCATAACCAAGCGACGACAAGAAGCAGTGGATGTAAACAAATATACAGACGTTGCAGGTATTATTCGCATCTTTGCTGTATATTATGATTAAATCCTGAGAACAGATTTACAAACAACAGTCTTTTGTTTTTCAGAGGTTGAATTGTTCCAGGTTGCAATTCCTTTTTTGACGTTTGAAACGTTCGTTAGGTGGCCTCATCATTCGACATTATTTGTGTTCTCATCCCTCAGCCACCAGAAAATGACAACGCTAACAAGACAAGACCTCAATTTTGGGCAAGGTAGCTAGCTATATCAATTATTTTACATCGACCTGTAAAATCTGCATTTCAATTGAACAATTTATTTTTCATATAGACTTCGTTACTGCCTGTCTTCTTTTGCAGTGGTGGCTGACATCTTGTGTGAGTTTTTGGAAGTGGCTATTCATCTCATCCTCTATGTACGAGAGGTGTACCCATCTGGAATATTCCAGAAGAGAAAGAAATACAATGTACCTGTACAGGTAAGGTTATAATATCACCGGTGTAATAACTATTCAGCTACTATTAAGGGTTATCTGCAAAATATCCATCACTCGTGTTGCATTACCTTCTAGATGTCATGCCACCCAGAGCTGAACCAATACATCCATGATACTCTTCACTGTGTAAAACCCCTCATTGAGAAGGTGAGAGAATACATTAGCTTACATATGATTGACATAGTCTTGCAAACCCAATGGCTCACCATGCTAAATATGTTATTGCATGAGGGCACACCTTTTTTGAGTACATATTACTCGCATGAAGTTCTACATTGCTCCCTCAGAATGATGCAGAAAAAGTGGTGGTGGTCATCATGGACAAAGAGCATCATCCAGTTGAGAGATTTGTCTTTGAGATTTCACAGCCTCCTCTTTTATCCATCAGGTGAGTGTATATATCTTCACTGACATTTTCAACTTCTCTGATAGGGTTGTCACGATACCAGTATTGCGATACTCCGATGTATCATGGCAAGGGGAAAAAACCATGAAACGGGCAACATTTCCTGAGGAAAACAGTCTTCATGTTGTCACCCAGAATCACATACATTTTCCAAGATGTAGAACAGAATATTTTACGTACAATAGGTTTTTTAAAGGACCAACGTGTTTAGTCTGCTTTTGTGTTTTCCTTTTTGCCATGGAAAATCGGGTATCGTAGTACTGGCATCATGACAACCCTAGTCTTTAATACCTACATGTTTCAAGCCATAGTCCCTGTCCCCAAGAATGCCATGGTAATGTGTCTAAATTACCTTTTGTCCAGTAGCACTCACGTCTCCCTAAAACACTTCAGCGAACAGGCCTTTCTAATCGACCTGGCCGGGGTATCCTGGAATGACATTGACCTCATCCCGTCAGTAGAGGATGCCTGGTTATTCTTTAAAATTGCCTTCCTTAAATAAGTATGCTCCATTAAAAAAAAAATAGAACAAGGAATAGATATAGTCCTTGGTTCACTCCAGACCTGTCTGCCCTTGACCAGCACAAAAACATCCTGTGGCGTTCTGCATTAGCATCGAATAGCCCCCGTGATATGCAACTTTTCAGGGAAGTTAGGAACCAATATACACAGGCAGTTAGGAAAGCTAAGGCTAGCTTTTTCAAACAGAAATTTGCATCCTGTAGTACAACCTCAAAAAAGTTCTGGGACACTGTAAAGTCAATGGAGAATAAGAGCACCTTCTCCCAGCTACCCACTGCACTGAGGCTAGGTAACACTGTCACCACTGATAAATCCACAATAATTGAGAATTTCAATAATCATTTTTCTACGGCTGGCCATGCTTTCCACCTAGCTACCCCTACCCCGGTCAACAGCCCTGCGCTCCCCACAGCAACTCGCCCAAACCTCCCCCACTTCTCCTTTACCCAAATCCAGATAGCTGATGTTCTGAAAGAGCTGCAAAATCTGGACCCCTACAAATCAGCCGGGCTAGACAATCTGGACCCTCTCTTTTAAAAAGATCTGCCGCAATTGTTGCAACCCCTATTACTAGCCTGTTCAACCTCTCTTTTATATCGTCTGAGATTCCCATAGATTGGAAAGCTGCCGCGGTCATCCCCCTCTTCAAAAGGGGGAGACACTCTAGACCCAAACTACTACAGACCTATATCTATCCTACCCTGCCTTTCTAAGGTCTTTGAAAGCCAAGTTAACAAACAGATTACCGACCACTTTGAATCTCACCGTACCTTCTCTGCTATGCAATCTGGTTTCAGAGCTGGTCATGGGTGCACCTCAGCCACGCTCAAGGTCCTAAACGATATCATAACCGCCATCGATAAGAGACATTACTGTGCAGCCGTATTCAACGACCTGGCTAAGGCTTTCGACTCTGTCAATCACAACATTCTTGTTGGCAGACTCAACAGCCTGGGTTTCTCAAATGATTGCCTCGCTTGGTTCACCGACTACTTCTCCGATAGAGTTCAATATTCCAAATCGTAGGGCCTGTTGTCCGGACCTCTGGCAGTCTCTATGGGGGTGCCACAGGGTTCAATTCTCGGGCCGACTCTCTTCTCTGTATACATCAATGATGTCGCTCTCGCTGCTGGTGATTCTTTGATCCACGTCTACACAGACGACACCATTCTGTATACCTCTGGCCCTTCGTTGGACACTGTGTTAACTAACCTCCAGATGAGCTTCAATGCCATACAACTCTCCTTCCGTGGCTTCCAACTGCTCTTAAATGCAAGTAAAACTAAATGCATGCTCTTCAACCGATCGCTGCCTGCACCTGCCCGCCCGTCCAGCATCACTACTCTGGACAGTTCTGACTTAGAATATGTGAACAACTACAAATACCTAGGTGTCTGGTTAGACTGTAAACTCTCCTTCCAGACTCACATTAAGCATCTCCAATCCAAATTAAATCTCGAATCGGCTTCCTATTTCGCAACAAAGCATCCTTCACTCATGCTGCCAAACATACCCTCGTAAAACTGACCATCCTACCGATCCTCGACTTCGGCGATGTAATTTACAAAATAGCCTCCAACACTCTACTCAGACTGCATCCAATTTGTTATCACAGTGCCATCCGTTTTGTCACCACAGCCCCATATACTACCCACCACTGCGACCTGTATGCTCTCGTTGGCTGGCCCTCGCTTCATACTCGTCGCCAAACCCACTGGCTCCAGGTCATCTACAAGTCTCTGCTAGGTAAAGCCCCGCCTTATCTCAGCTCACTGGTCACCATAGCAGCACCCATCCGTAGCACGCGCTCCAGTAGGTATATCTCACTGGTCACCTCCAAAGCCAATTCTTCCTTTGGCCGCCTACCCTACCAGTTCTCTGCTGCCAATGACTGGAACGAACTGCAAAAATCTCTGAAGCTGGAGACTTATATCTCCCTCACTAGCTTTAAGCACCAGCTGTCAGAGCAGCTCACAGATCACTGCACCTGTACATAGCTCATCTGTAAATAGCCCATCCAATCTTCCTCATCCCCATACTGTATTTATTTATCTTGCTCCTTTGCACCCCAGTATCTCAACTTGCACATTCATCTTCTGCACATCCTACCATTCCAGTGTTTAATTGCTATATTGTAATTACTTTGCCACCATGGCCTATTTATTGCTTTACCTCTCTTATTCTACCTCATTTGCACATGCTGTATATAGATTTTTCTACTGTATTATTGATTGTATGTTTTTTTATTCCATGTGTAACTCTGTGGTGTTGTATGTGTCGAACTGCTTTGCTTTATCTTGGCCAGGTTGCAATTGAGAACGTGTACTCAACTAGCCTACCTGGTAAATAAAGGTGAAATAAAAAAATCTGTAGCCATGAAATACTTTGAAAGCCTGGTCATGGCTCACATCAGCACCATCATCCCAGACACCCTACTACTCCAATTCACACACTGCCCCAACAGATCCACAGATGATGCAATCTATATTGCACTCCACATTGCCCTGAGAATGGTGTTCATTGATTACTGCTCATCACGTTCAACATCATTGTTCTCCTATTAGCTCATCATTAAGCTCAGGACCGCGGGACTGAACATCTCCCTCTGCACCTGGACAGGCAGCCCCTGATGTGTAGCCCCCAGGTGATGAGGGTAGACAACACATCAGCTATGCTGACCTTGAACACGGGGCCCCTCAGGGGTGCGTGCTTAGTCCCCTCCTGTACTCCCTGTTCACCCACGGCTGTGGCCGCGCACGACTCCAACACCATCATTCAGTTTGCACATGATACGACAGTGGTAGGCCTGATCACTGACAATGATGAGACAGCCTACATGGAGGAGGTCAGAGACCTGGCAGTGTGGTGTCAGTACAACAACCTCTCCCTCAACGTCAGCAAGACAAAGGAGCTGATCGTGGACTACAGGAAATGGAGGGCCGAGCACGCCCCCATTCACATCAACAGGGCTGTAGTGGAGTGGGTCGAGAGCTTCAAGTTCCTCTGTGTCCACATCACTAAGGACCTATCATGGTCCATACACACCAACACAGTTGTGAAGATGGCATGACAACACCTCTTCCCCCTCAGAAGGTTGAAGGTTGAAATACATCCTCAAAAAGTTATACAGCTGCACCAATGAGACCATCTTGACTGGCTGCATCACTGCTTGGTATGGCAATGGCTTGGCATCCGTCCGTAATGCGCTACAGAATATAGTGCGTACGGCCCAGTACGTCACTGGGACCAAGCTCCCTGCCATCCAGGACCTCTGTACCAGGCGGTTTCAGACGAAGGCCCAACATTTTTTCAAACACTCCAGCCACCATAGACTGTTCTCTCTGCTACCACACAGCAGCGGTACCAGAGCGCCAAGTCTGGGACCAAAAGGATCCTGAACAGCTTTTACCCCCAAGCCATAAGACTGTTGAACAGTTAATCAAATGGCTACATGGCCTATTTGCATTGTCCCCCTTTTTTTGTTGCACTGACTCTGTTACACTGGCTCTATGTACACTCACTGGAATCTACTCACACACTACTCTGACACTCCAACAAACACACACACACTACATATGCTCACACACACAAAACACATGCATATTGACGCCACCTACACTCACACATAGACACACTTTCACACTCTTCACACACTCTACTGCTATTATCTATCCTGATTGCCTAGTCACTTTTACCCCTACCTACATGTACATATTACCTCAATCACCAACTACCTTGTACCCCAAACACATTGACTCTGTACCGTTACTCCTTGTATATAGCTTTGTTATTTTATTGTGTTACTATTTTCCTTGTCGGTTTTTTTCTCAAATGTTCTTACTTTTTAGGGCTCGTAATTAAGCATTTCGAGGTGAAGTCTACACCTGTTGTATTCGGCGCATGTGACAAATACAATTTAATATGGTTTGTTGTTGGAATGCCCTTTTCCATACCTTGATCTTTTACGGGTTACTCTTCTGGTTCTACAGCTCTGATACATTGCTGTCACACGTGGAACAGTTACTGAGGGCGGTTATCCTGAAGATCAGTGTATGTGATGCACTTCTGGAAAACAACCCACCGGGTAAGATGGAAAAGCTATATTGGAGAATGGAGAGACACTCAGTGAGAAACAACTCTGTGTAAATCGATAGCTGGAGGTCTGCTGCTATATAAGTCTTGCATTCCCAAACAAATTCCCTTGTGGATATATATATTTGTTTTGACAGGGAAGTCATATTGAGACCTTTTACAAATGTGCCCTGTATAATACAATATAAAAATACACATTATACATACAGTATACAATTTCTGTTAAATTGTTGTCTAGCAGCGATCATAGTATTGTAATGTCTATTTACTTTCCACTGTCCCAGGATGTACGTTTACAGTGCTGGTCCACACCAGGGAGGCTGCCACCCGCAACATGGAGAAGGTTCAGGTCATCAAGGTCAGTGTTGTCACAAACATGACATTTCAATACTGTATGTGTGTTGATTGTAATACACTGACTTGTTTGTGTACCTACATCCAATCATATATGTTGTATTCTAGTGTGTGGCCTGTACACTCCACATGTGATGTTGTCATGTTCCCCTCCAGGATTTTCCATGGATAGTTGCAGATGAGCAGGAAGTACACATGCAGGAGCCCAGACTCATACCCCTGAAGACCATGACATCAGACATTGTGAAAGTAAGCAATGGCATGGTTCTTTGTGAAGATTACAACACTTGTATGAAAGCCCATAGTAATAGACAGTAATATTGTTTGAATGTGAATAATTTCATGTTGTGTAAAATTTGTATGTAACAACATATTTTCTTTGTTTAGATGCAACTGTACGTGGAGGAGAGGGCACAAAAGGCTTCATAGATCAAGCTTGACAAAAAAAGATTGCAATCTGCACTGCAGCTGCCACAATATAATCAACTAGTTGAGGTGTGCATTTGGAAAAGTGGGGATCTCTGGATCTTCATTCTAATGCTTGAACTGTGAAAACTTTGAGAAAAATACTGTTTTTTGTCATAGTTTGACTTGGCAAGAGGGGATAGGCAGAGTCAGTTATCGGTTCAGCACTGTATCATTGCTCATCACAATGAAAATCATTTCGTATGTACATAGTTATTACAGCAAAGCCTAAGGTGTATTATCTGTGGTATAGTGGGCATTCTATTTGTTTCCAGTTGGTGTATAAAGCAATGTTTAAATGTACCAATGGCTGCGTTTACACAAGCAGCCCAATACTGATATCTTTTCCCCTAATTGGTCTTTTGACCAATCACATCTTTTCACAGATCTTTTTCAGAGCTGATCTGGTTAAACAAAAGAGCAATTAGTGAAAAAAATATCTGCATTTGGCTGCCTGTCTAAATGCAGCCCTTTTGTGTTGTATGAAGCTATGTTTACACTATGATGGTAATTCTTGTGTTCACTAAAACATGTTTTTTGGGGCAGTCTCAGGTGGATACGGTCTACCTGGTTAAAGTTCTAGACCGGTGCTCTCTAACCCTATAGCCCTGATTCTAGACAGTCGATAACAGGAATGACCAAACAGGTTGCATGGTTTGATATTGTAAGTGTTGAACACTGACATGCTCCATAAGAAAGTACTCAACTCAAACTGCAAAAATGCTTTGTAAATACATGTGGATTTAGTTGTTTTTGATTTGTTTACTATTTGCATAATAATGCATATACATATAATGCATTCTACTTTGGAAAATAAAGTGTTTAGTAGACTGTAATACTTTTTTGTTATGTTCCATTCCACTGTAATGCACCTTACCATAAAATGTCCTTAAATCTCGGATACTGATTAGAATTGCTTAACACAAGGAGGTGTTGTAAATCTAATGGACGGACTGAGTACAATGCAAATAACAATTGACCTTACAGAAGTGCACTTGCTCTGTTTATTATTTGATGGAGAATGCAGGTAGGGGTATCTACAATACCATTGAGGGTATTATTCCACGCCTATTCTTCCATTGATGGTATTCTTCCACGCCTATTCTTCCATTGAGGGCATTCTTCCACGCCTATTCTTCCATTGAGGGTATTATTCCACACCTATTCTTCCATTGAGGGTATTATTCCACACCTATTCTTCCATTGGGGGTATTCTTCCACGCCTATTCTTCCATTGAGGGTATTCTTCCATGCCTATTCTTCCATTGAGTGTATTCTTCCACGCCTATTCTTCCATTGAGGGTATTCTTCCATGCCTATTCTTCCATTGAGGGTATTCTTCCACGCCTATTCTTCCATTGAGGGTATTCTT
Organism: Salvelinus alpinus; assembly: GCF_045679555.1. NCBI lineage: Eukaryota > Metazoa > Chordata > Actinopteri > Salmoniformes > Salmonidae > Salvelinus > Salvelinus alpinus. Next base: position 25,552,542 of record NC_092102.1, on the reverse strand, counting down.
CCACGCCTATTCTTCCATTGAGTGTATTCTTCCACGCCTATTCTTCCATTGAGGGTATTCTTCCACGCCTATTCTTTCATTGAGGGTATTCTTCCACGCCTATACTTCCATTGATGGTATTCTTCCACGCCTATTCTTCCATTGGGGGTATTCTTCCACGCCTATTCTTCCATTGAGGGTATTCTTCCAATGAGGGTATTCTTCCATTGAGGGTATTCTTCCATTGAGGGTATTCTTCCATTGAGGGTATTCTTCCATTGAGGGTATTCTTCCATGCCTTCTTCCAATGAGGGCATTCTTCCACGCCTATTCTTCCATTGAGGGTATTCTTCCACGCCTATTCTTCCATTGAGGGTATTCTTCCATTGAGGGTATTCTTCCATGCCTTCTTCCATTGAGGGTATTCTTCCATGCCTATTCTTCCATTGAGGGTATTCTTCCATTGAGGGTATTCTTCCACGCCTATTCTTCCATTGATGGTATTCTTCCATGCCTATTCTTCCATTGAGGGTATTCTTCCATGCCTATTCTTCCATTGAGGGTATTCTTCCATTGAGGGTATTCTTCCACGCCTATTCTTCCATTGAGGGTATTCTTCCATGCCTATTCTTCCATTGAGGGTATTCTTCCATTGAGGGTATTCTTCCACGCCTATTCTTCCATTGAGGGTATTCTTCCATTGAGGGTATTCTTCCACGCCTATTCTTCCATTGAGGGTATTCTTCCACGCCTATTCTTCCATTGAGGGTATTCTTCCATGCCTATTCTTCCATTGAGGGTATTCTTCCATGCCTTCTTCCAATCATTTTATTGTTCTTTGGTTTTACTGTTTTATTGTATTAGCTTTTCATCCTGTTCATTTAAAATTAATGTTAATTCCTATATTAATGTGTCTATATTTTGTCTACTTTATGTAGTGTGTTACGATATTAGATGCACTGTAGATGAAATGATTTCGATTAGTGACTGCAAAAAGACTGCAAATGATTAGTGAATGGTTTATAAGGACCTATATTAAACATCTCATAAATTATCTTATGTTAGGAATCATTAATACTTTAAAAGTTTATATAAATGTGTAAATAACTATCTTAACATTTGGTGAGAACTGTGAATGCCTAATAAATGGTTTATTCACTTTATTATAAAGTGTTACCCATGCTATGGTCTAAAGCATCTAGTGTACAGTCGTGGCCAAAAGTTTTGAGAATGACACATATTAATTTCCACTAAGTTTGCTGCTTCAGTGTCTTTAGATATTTTTGTCAGATGTTACTATGTAATACTGAAGTATAATTACAAGCATTTCATAAGTGTCAAAGGCTTTTATTGACAATGACAATGATATGAAGTTGATGCAAAGAGTCAATATTTACAGTGTTGACCCTTCTTTTTCAAGACCTCTGCAATCTAACCTGGCATGCTGTCAATTAACTTCTGGGCCACATCCTGACTGATGGCAGCCCATTCTTGCATAATCAAAGCTTGGGAGTTCGTCAGAATTTGTGGGTTTTTGTTTGTCCACCCGCCTCTTGAGGATTGACCACAAGTTCTCAATGGGATTAAGGTCTGGGGAGTTTCCTGGCCATGGACCCAAAATATCGATGTTTTGTTCCCCGAGCCACTTAGTTATCACTTTTGCCTTAGGGCAAGGTGCTCCATCATGCTGGAAAATGCATTGTTCTTCACAAAACTGTTCCTGGATGGTTGGGAGAAGTTGCTCTCGGAGGATGTGTTGGTACCGTTCTTTATTCATGGCGGTGTTCTTAGGCAAAATTGTGAGTGAGCCCACTCCCTTGGCTGAGAAGCAACTCCACACATGAATGGTCTCAGAATGCTTTACTGTTAGCATGACACAGGACTGATGGTAGCGCTCACCTTGTCTTCTCCGGACAAGCTTTTTTCCCGGATGCACCAAACAATCGGAAAGGGGATTCATCAGAGAAAATGACTTTACCCCAGTCCTCAGCAGTCCAATCCCTGTACCTTTTGCATAATATCAGTCTGTCCCTGATGATTTTCCTGGAGAGAAGTGGCTTCTTTGCTGCCCTTCTTGACACCAGGCCATTCTCCAAATGTCTTTGACTCACTGTGCGTGCAGATGCACTCACACCTGCCTGCTGCCATTCCTGAGCAAGCTCTCTACTGGTGGTGCCCCGATCCCGCAGCTGAATCAACTTTAGGAGATGGTCCTGGTGCTTGCTGGACTTTCTTCACAACAATTGAACCGCTCTCCTTGAAGTACTTGATGATCCAATAAATGGTTTATTTAGGTGCAATCTTACTGGCAGCAATATCCTTGCCTGTGAAGCCCTTTTTGTGCAAAGCAATGATGACGACACGTGTTTCCTTGCAGGCAACCATGGTTGACAGAGGAAGAACAATGATTCTAAGCACCACCCTCCTTTTGAAGCTTCCAGTCTGTTATTCGAACTCAATCAGCATGACAGAGTGATCTCCAGCCTTGTCCTCGTCAACACTCACCTGTGTTAACGAGAGAATCCCTGACATGATGTCAGCTGGTCCTTTTGTGGCAGGGCTGAAATGCAGTGGATTTTGGGGATTCAGTTCATTTGCATGGCAAAGAGGGACTTTGCAATTCATCTGATCACTCTTCAAAACATTCTGGAGTATATGCAAATTGTCATCATACAAACTGAGGCAGCAGACTTTGTGAAAATGAATATTTGTGTCATTCTTTGTGTCATTCAAAACTTTTGGCCACGACTGTATACTTTGGGAGCATATAGGTGAGGTAGCTTTGGTTGATGGTGTGTAGTATGAGTCTTCACAGTAGGAGTATGGGGGAAGTAGATTTGGCTTATACAGCACTGTTGTGTTTAGGGAAGCGTTCCCTCAGTAGCCTTTCTTCAAGTTGTGAGGCTGGATGCTTGAGAAGTACAGGGAGTGTATTGGCCAGGATGTAGCGTCTGCAGAAAACATCAATGCCATCAATGTAACAAAAATGTTACACATTTTCTTCACTTTTTTGCCCTCACCCTTTGCTGGGCATGGAAGTGCAGGAGAATGCCTGCCCTCCTGTCCACCTTCCATAGCTCCTCCCTGGTCACAGGCCTGGGTTCCATGGTCCGCGGCAGAGAGAGGGGAGACATCGAGAGCCTCAGGTGGACAACAGAAGACTTCAGCACAGACCAGGACTGATGTGGCATTACTGTACTCAACTACTTAATACAAGTACAGTGAGCATAAGAGACTATACACATTATCTCACCTACTGAGCTTCCATGTCCAATGGAAGGAAATGTGTTTCATAGTCACAGCTCTTACCTGTAAGGCTGATCTTCATCGGATTCCCAGGCCTGAAGTAAAATATTGGCTGTGAGACCAGGGGTGGAAATGGAGCAAGATTGGGGAGAGGCAGGCGACTGTGGGGGGTACTCCCTTGGGGAGAGGCAGGCGACTGTGGGGGGTACTCCCAGTATGGAGCTGGATGGCTGGTTCTCAGGTACCTACTCTGCTCACCGAGCCTCGATCCTAGAGTGTGAAATATATGCCTCTGACAAAAAATAGTAGAGGACAGGACACCCAAAGGATACATACAGTGCCTTCAGAAAGTATTCAGACCCCTTGACCTTTTCCACATTTTGTTAGGTTACAGCCTTATTCTAAAATTGATTCAATTGTTTTCCCCCCTCATTAATCTACAAACAATACCCCATTATGACAAAGCAAAAATAGGCTTTTAGACATCTTTGCTAATTTATTAATAAAATAAAAACTGAAATATCACATTTACATAAGTAGTCAGATCCTTTACTCAGTACTTTGTTGAAGCACCTTTAGCAGCGGTTACAGCCTCGAGTCTTCTTGGGTATGACGCTACAAGGTTGGCATACCTGTATTTGGGGAGTTTCTCCCATTCTTCTCTGCAGATCCTCTCAAGCTCTTTCTGGTTGGATGGGGAGCGTTGCTGCACAGCTATTTTCAGGTCTCTCCAGAGATGTTCGATCGGGTTCAAGTCCGGGCTCTGGCTGGGCCACTCAAAGACATTCAGAGACTTGTCCCGAAGCCACTCCTGTATTGTCTTGGCTGTGTGCTTAGGGTTGTTGTCCTGTTGGAAGGTGAACCGTCGCCCCAGTCTGATGTCCTGAGCGCTCTGGAGTAGGTTTTCATCAAGGATCTCTCTGTACTTTGCTCCGTTCATCTTTGCCTCAATCCTGACTAGTCTACCAGTCCCTGCCGCTGAAAAACATCCCAACAGCATGATGCTGCCACCACCTTGCTTCACCGTAGGGATGGTGCCAGGTTTCCTCCAAACGTGAAGCTTGGCATTCAGCCCAAAGAGTTCAATATTGGTTTCATCAGACCAGAGAATCTTGTTTCTCATGGTCTGAGAGTCCTTGAGGTGTCTTTTTGCAAACACAAGTGGGCTGTCATGTGCCTTTTACTGAGGAGTGGCTTCTGTTACTCCACAAGGATCTTCAATGCTGCAGACATTTTTTGGTACCCTTCCCCAGATCTGTGCCTCGACAGAATCCTGTCTCTGAGCTCTACGGACAATTCCTTTGACCTCATGGCTTGGTTTTAAGTGCTGTAAAGCGCTGTAAAGGAGCCATGGTTCAGCATTATGATGCCTCACCGTGGCCCCCAGAGTGGGCACTCTGATAGCGGGTGTGGTGTGGCTGGTTGACCCACTGCTGGAGCTCCAGGTCCCCTTTCCTCTCATGGGAATTCACTCTCTCCCCACATTCTGCAGGTACTCATATCTAGGATTGGCAGGGGAACAAGTTAGAGCGAAATACACTACATACACTGAACCACACTATTTTAACCGCTCATGTGAAGTGTGAAGTGTTGGTCCCATGTTTCATGAGCTGAAACGATCCCAGAAATGTTCCATACGCACAAAAAGCGTATTTTTCTAAAAGTTTGCCAGAAATTAGTTTACATCCCTGTTAGTGAGGATTTCTCCTTTGCCAAGACACTCCATACACCCGACAGATGTGGCATATCAAGAAGCTGATTAAACAGCATGATCATTGCACAGGTGCACATTACACCGGTGCTGGGGACAATAAAAGGCCACTCTAAAATGTGCAGTTTTGTCACACTACACAATGCTACAGATGTCTCAAGTTTTGAGCGAGCATGTAATTGGCATGCTGACTGCAGGAATGTCCACCAGAGCTGTTGTCAGAGAATTTAATGTTCTTTTCGCTACCATAAACTGCCTCCAACATCGTTTTAGAGAATTTGTCAGCGTGTCCAACTGGCCTCACAAGCTCAGACCACGTGGAACCACGCCAGCCCAGGACTTCCACATCTGGCTTCTTCACCTGCGGGATCGTCTGAGACCAGCCACCCGAAACTGTGGGTTTGCACAACCGAAGAAATTCTGCACAAACTGTCAGAAACCGTCTCAGGGAAGCTCATCTGCGTGCTCGTTGTCCTCACCAGGATCTTGACCTGACTGCAGTTCGAAGTCGTAACCGACTTCAGTGCGCAAGTGCTCACCTTTGATGGCCACTGGCACGCTGTAGAATTGTGCTCTTCACCGATGAATCCCGGTTTCATCTGTACCGGCAGATGGCAGACAGCTTGTATGGCGTCTTGTGGGCAAAGGGGTTTGCTGATGTCAACATTGTGACATTAGCAAAGGAATCTGTGACGAACAGATGCATGTCTTTATTCCCAGTCGTGAAATCCATAGATTAGGGCCTAATGAATTTATTTCAATTGACTGATTTCCATTTATGAACAGTAACTCAGTAAAATCTTAAATATTGTCACATGTTGCGTTTATATTTTTGTTCAGTGATTAGTACATGTATCTGATGAAATTGTTTTGAGAAACACACTACTGTAATACATGCACCAGCCCCCTCACCTCAGGAGCTCCTTCTCTACCCAGACCTCAACACTGTCCTCCAGCTGAGGTAAAGCAGAACGCCACTGTGTCCTCCTGCCTTTCTTGGCTGGGTCTTTGGCAGAACTCTGATGGTGAGAAAATAACATCTTCAATAGCAATTTGTTATATAACTATAGTGGTAAAAAGTTTCCTTTCTTTGTCATCTACCTTATCTGTGTTGACCTTCACCAAGGAGGAGGACAACTGATGATCTGTCACTAGAGAGAAGACTAGAAAGTTGTAGCGTTGGAGGAAGTGAAGGGAATGTACATATGGATTATATGATATGCAATAAGCCCTATATACTGTAGGAATTAGTTGTCTGAGGTAATACTGCCTTCACTCAAGTGGATGTGTATATTGGTCCATGTCTGTGATGGATGGGAGTAAAGACTCCAGAGGTACTCAGGGACCTGATACTACTGCCTAATACCAAATTCATACCTTAGTGTTAAATGATGGTCGGAGGTAATACCATGAATATGGGTCATGTTATGAAGCTTACTGTACCTCTGCTGACTGTAATCTGTGGGTAACTGTAATCTGACTACGTCTAGGACAGAGGAAAAGTCAGCACTCTGGAGGAAAACACATCTCATCTACTATAATCCAGCATAATAAAGATCATGATAAATAGTTGTTCATTATATAATAGCCTTTTTGAACATGTACACTAAGTTTTGTAATTTGTTTCAGTGTTACAGCTAAAGCACTTGTCAAGTGTGAGTAGTCATTTTATAGTGGAAACCAGAGCTTTCCAAACCTGTTCCTGGAGAGTTACCGTCCTGTAGGCTTTCGCTCCAACCTTGATCTAGCGCACCTGATTCTAATAATTATCTGGTTGATAAACTGAATCAGGTTAGCTACAACTGGGTTTGGAGCAAAAACCTACAGGAGGGCAGCTGTCCAGGAACAGGGTTGGAGAGCCCTGGTGTAAACCATGCATCGATTACTGGATTGGGGAAATAGTTTTATTGACCCATTAACCGTACCATGGAAAGGATGAATCATTCTCCCTCTCTGCTGTTAAGCATTTCATTATGCAAAATAAACACTGCATTGAGACATATCATGCATACAATTCCCAAGACATGCTTCACATCCCATGGCATTCCCCACTAAAGTATTTCACTGGAGTAGAACTATTTTGGTTTTGAATTGTAAATATGAATATTTTGACTGAATCTATCTGCTTACAAAAGTTTGTGAACTTACATCAGGGTAAAGCTCTGTGCTCCAAGCTTCTTCCCACCCTGCTGTCAACGCTCTGGTTTCATCATCTGATCTGTTCTCTCTCTGTTCTCTCTCTTCTGTTCTCTCCCATCAATTTCCTTCTCTACCGTAACCCCACTTTTATTCCTCCCATCACATTCTTCTTCAACTCTCTCTAACTCTTCCTCTCTACTTCATCCATCCTCAGCTTCTCCAAGTGTCTCGCTGTTCCTCCTCCCTGGATGAGTCTGTTGGGACAATCACTATTCCTCTACTGGACACTTGTCCTCTATGCCTCAAACTCTTCCTGTGATGCGAAGTACAATGTGTTATTATACATACCTAGCTCACTATGTTACCTGAGTCAGTGTGAGCTATGATGGGCGCTTTACCTGAGGTAAGGGTGTGGCATGGCCACAGGCCTGGGTAATATACTGTAATGGGCACAGTGCTGGGTCTTCTGTCAAGTATAGGACTGGGGTTGTGGCTGGACTCTCTTCTTGGGAGTCCTATTCTAACTCTCCTTCTGCTGTTCACAAAACAACATTTTAGTTCAAGATAACAGGTACCTAGATCTTAGAAGCATTTTTTGCAGCATAAAAATAACGTTTAGGCTTTTCCTGGAAAATAAATATCCATGTTTGATTGAATAGGCCCCTAAATATATATTTACAGTTGATACAGTACATCTTGCAAGTGTACCTAAGTGTATTTTTAAGTAATTACAACTATTAACTCATGTAATGACAGCATTATTACTGGCTCTGCTGTATTATCTACCTTGATCTTTTGACCGTTCACTGTAGGTGCAGGTGGCCTATGAGAGCTTGCTCTCCTCTGAGGCCCCTGAGACTGCTGTTTGAGGTCAGGTGTGCTCTCTCTGGGCCTGCTCTTAGAGACAACAGCAGTCTGCCTCCCCCTGCCTGTCCCTAGTGAGGTACGGAGGCAAGAGATTACAGGCTGCCTAGCTTTCTGAGGAACATGACTAGATGATAGCGATTTGAAATTGAATTTGAAAATCTTAATACCTTCCTAAATTCTTAAGAGTCGATTGACGCACCCGTGCCTAAATCCCCATCAAAAGCCTTCTGCATCTGCGGTGTAAAGTGGCAGACCAGGAGAAGTCCAGAAAATCGGTCTTCTCAGGAAAACATCTGTAGATTCCGAATGGTTTGGCCTACAAAAACTAATACGACCACTCTATGGAAAGGAGAAATTCTCACGAACATGGTGGTGTTCTCCAAAACTGAAGGTAACCCGGTACAGTTTAAAAAAATGAATGGAAGTAGAATGTGTCCCAAAAAATATGTACATTTCCTGAGCTTTGCTAGATATAGGACAGACACTTTAAAACCTTATTCCTTATGATTCCATTTTTTGTCTGTTACCATTTATGAATGTGTTCTGGTGCATAACTTGCGGGGGTGACGGGGGGTCATGACCCCACCAATATTAGAGACAGGTCAATTTGACCCCCTCAGTAATTTATTTCATTGATAGGAAAAGTGCCAGGCAGCTCCTGGCTTTCTGTCTTTACACCACAGAGTGGTACCGCTAATTACGCTTTTGGTTCGGGCCTTGGTTGGTGGATGGAAAAAAAGCTGAGGACGGCTTTTAAGGAGAACAGTCTTTCACTCTACTCAACAAACCCTAAAATCTGTGAGCTAACATGGAACAAATAAAATAGTACAGTAAAATTGAACATTCATAAGCACTAATAAGAATTAAATAGAAAACATTTTTTTCTTCATATTAATGAAGTTTCTATTGCCAAGTGATGAAATGCGCATCTTGAGTATGAACGCTATTTATCAAAGGGGTAGTAATTGGTAATGGTTATTGTGGGCTCTTTGGTAGTATTATAAACCTTAAAACATCTAGTTTCTATTATACTACAGAATTAGTGAAGAAATGTTTCTATGAACCTCAGGAAGTAGGCTCAAGCGAGCCTGTTTCTCTTCCCAGTCAGAGGCAGCCTGCCTGTCTCCCAGACTCTGACCATTGACCAACAGCAGCAACCTATCCACCGAATTTATGCCAATTTGATGGTCAGAATTATGTGGGGGAAGCACTGATCATGTTTATGAAACCTAATGATCACAATCAGAATACATCTAGAACCAACTTTAGTTTTTATTTCAACTTGAGAATCTGCAACAGAAATTGGCCCACCCTAGCTTCATTGCATGTGACATTGCACCGAAGTAAGTTGGTTTATTTCCACTTTTAGATTTTTTTTCTTCTTGATTTCAATATGGAAGGGAAACCAGGTACTGGTGTTTGTTTGTATGTACTAGTTATTGTTGAGTAAAAGGCTAATTTATTAACTATATTTGAATAATTTGGTTATTCTTATACCGTATTTTTGTGTAATAATAGTAGCAGTTCATCGATTTGGGGAAGATGACAGCACAGCAGCCTGATAATATGTACCAATATGTTGTTAGGCTATTTTCTGGAGGCGAACATTCTATTTTAGATGGTTATTATTGGATCCCTTTGTAAAGATGAGCAAAAAAGACTGTATAAAATACATAGTACAAATACTTATCTATATCGTATGCCAAATTTGTATTATTATTATTTTATACAAATACAATTGCCCAGAGAAATATATTTTGTTTAACAAGTAAAATATATGACTGGATCCCCTGTTTTCAATATTCCAGCCCCCTCCCCTTGTGAGGATAACAACACTGAGCCTTTTAATAAAATGTTTTATGAGATTGGAGAACACATTGGGAGGGGTCTTAGACTATTCCTCCATACAGACTCTTTCCAGATCGTTGATGTGTGGTTGGTGTTATTGTCTTGCTGGAAGATCCACTTCTGACCAAGTTTCAGCTTCCTGGCAGAGGCAAACAGGTTTTTGGCTGAAGTTCATGATGCTGTTTTATTTTTTATATTTAACTAGGCAAGCCAGTTAAGAACAAATTCTTATTTACAATGACAGGCTGGGAACAGTGGGTTAACTGCCTTGTTCAGGGGCAGAACGACAGATTTTTACCTTGTCAACTCGGGGATTCAATCTAGCAACCTTTCGGTTACAGGCCCAACACTCTAACCACTAGGCTACCTGCCGCCCCCGTTGACATTAACAAGAGCCCCAAGTACAGTGGAAGCAAACTAGCCCTATAACATCAAAGATACACCACCATATTTTACAGTAGGGATGAGATATTTTCTGCATACGCATTTCTCTTTCAAAGACCAAACCCAGAACTGGTGTGTGTGGCCAAAGACCTCTATTTTTGTGTCATATGACCACAGCACTGGTTCCAATCCAAGTGTCAATGCCGTTTAGCAAACTCCAGGCAGTGCTATGGTTAGATGACATGAAAACAGCCCCCCCCCCCCCCCCTAAACACAATGTCAAGGATAAGGAATACACTTAATGACTCTGTAATAGCCATAACAAAGGGCCAGGGTGTGGAGCTGACATGAGCTGTGTATGGGACATGTACGTGGCCTCTGTAGGGAGGGGCGGGGAGCCTGTGACTCAGGGTCCTGCTGCTGTCTGGGCTCTGCAGCTGGAGGAGCTGAAGCATGAAGAGGTGGTGGTCTGAGATCATCTGTGGGATCAAACAAAGACTCCATTGTTGAGATTTCAGTTTTGCAATAAAAAACATTGAGGACATAATGTTGATGGACAGCGTTGAAACAGAGGATGGCAGACAGAAACCTATTAGTGACGGTGGGTTGGGAATGTCTGGGTAGGTAATGAGGATGTTGGCAAAGCGCAAGGCAGGCCTTCACGATGCCGTTTTGGGACAAAGATCAGCCAAATGTGCTCCACTGCTTCTGCTGGTGGGGATATCTGCCAAATGTGGTGCTACGTTAGGCCAAACATTACCTCAGCTCTGTTCCACACACTGGCCAGTGCCATTGAGGCTATGATCTAACAATCTAACAGTGCCAAAGAAATGTAACATGGAGTAAAATAAATCTAACACATCTGATTACACAACACTCCTTCATTAGGGAATAGTTTTGTTTAACCTTTAACTGCAGTGGGCTAAATCAGGGTCACACACAATGTTTATTGGTAGTCTTAAACAAATCTACTTTGAAACAAAAGTACACAGCACACATGGTTATGGGCTTAAAGAAAAGAAGACACCTACCTGTACCATGTCAGATATGGAGATGAAATGTGTTCAGTTTACATCCCAATATTACACTTTATATACAGACATCACAGAAGACTGAAATATAACAGAACAGTTTGACACAGAAACACCAGATTTTCTGCATAAAAAAAAAAGTTTAATTATGATATTATGAAAAATATTTATAACATTCCATCCATGAGTCCACTAGGTCATTTGACTGCAGGAAAGGGCTACTGGTCATTATCCTGTTAGTAAAAAAGAAATAGTGTTAGTACCGTGACTGGTGATTGGAGGAATGTGGGAGGTTGTTCCTCTTTCTCAGAATCTGGTCGCTCTATTTGTAATGCACTCTGATTGAACATGCAGCAGCCATCTGTAGGATTTCTGATTGGACCTCCCAGGAAAACAAAGATTCATTAGCATCATTATATTTCTCAACATCAGGTCTGGGAAGATGTTTACTGTACTAACAGCAATGAGTTGGTGCTCATGTTTTGGGTACTCTACTGTGCCACATCAATGCTAAGGCATAAGGCGATCATTAAAGTATGCCTTTACGACTCATAAGTGGAGAGCACAACCATAGTTTGACAATATAGTTTGAACATCAAACTCATCTTTAAAGTGTACCTTTATATAATCTACTGAAAAGTACAAAGTAAATAGTACATTGAACAAAAATATAAATGCAACATACAACAATTTCAATGATTTTACTGAGTTACAGTTCATATAAGGAAATTAATCAATTGAAATATATTAATTAGGCCCTAATCTATGGATTTCACATAACTGGGCAGGGGTGCAGCTATGGGTGGGCCTGGAAGGGCATAGGCCCAGCCAATCAGAATGATTTTTTCGCCACAAAAGGTCTTTATTATAGAGAAATACTCAGTTTCATCAGCTGTCCGGGTGGCTCGTCTCCGACGATCCTGCAGGTGAAGAAGCCAGATGTGGAGGTCCTGAGCTGACGTGGTTACACATAGTCTGCGGTTGTGAGGCCGGTTGGATGTACTACCAAATTCTCTAAAATGACTTTGGAGGCAACTCATGGTAGAGAAATTAACATTTAATTATCTGGTAACAGCTCGGATGGACATTCCTGCAGTCAGCATGCCAATTGTGCGCTCCCTCAAAACTTGAGACATCTGTGGCATTGTATTGTGTGACAAAACTGCACATTTTAGAGTGGCCTTTTATTGTCCCCAGCATAAGGTGCACCTGAGTAATGATCATGCTGTTTAATCAGCTTCTTGATATGTCACACCTGTCAGGTGGATGGATTATCTTGGCAAAGAAGAAATACGCTTTTTGTGCGTATGGAACAATTCTGGGATATTTTATTTCAGCTCATGAAACATGGGACCAACACTTTATGTGTCAGTATAGATATACAGTACCAGTCAAAAGTTTGGACACATCTACTCATTCAGGGGCTTTTCTTTCTTTTTTTTCTTTTTTTTCTACATTGTAGAATAATAGTGAAGACAAACCTATGAAATAACATATATGGAATCATATAGTAACCCAAAAAGTGTTAAACAAATCAAAATATATTTTAGATTTTAGAATCTTCAAAGTAGCCACCCTTTGCCTTGATGACAGCGTTGCACACTCTTGGCATTCTCTCAACCAGTTTCACCTGGAATGCTTTTTCAACAGTCTTGAGTTCCCACATATGCTGAGCACTTGTTGGCTGCTTGTCCTTCACTCTGCGGTCCAACTCATCCCAAACCATCTCAATTGGTTTGAGATCGGGTGATGGTGGAGGACAGGTCATCTGCTGCAGCACTCCATCACTCTCCTTCTTGGTCAAATTGCCCTTACACAGCCTGGCGGTGTGTTGAGTCATTGTCCTGTTGAAAAACAAATGATAGTCCCACTAAGAGCAAACCAGATGGGATGGCGTAGCGCTGCAGAATGCTGTGGTAGCCATGCTGGTTAAGTGTGCCTTGAATTCTAAATAAATCACAGACAGTGTCACCAGCAAAGCACCCCACACCATCACACCTCCTTCTCCATGCGTCACGGTGGTTTCAACTAAAAATAGCAAATTTGGAATCATCATACCAAAAGATGGATTTTCGTGATCATTACATTTTAATTCAAATTTTTATTGCTCGTGTTTCTTGGCCCAAGAAAGTATCTTCTTCTTATTGGTGTCCTTTAGTAGTGGTTTCTTTGTAGCAATTCGACCATGAAGGCCTGATTCAGGCGGTCTCCTCTGAACAGTTGATGTTGAGATGTGTCTGTTACTTGAATTCTGTGAAGCATTTATTTGGGCTGCAATTTCTGAGGCTGGTAACTCTAATGAACTTATTCTCTGCAGCAGAAGAAACTCTGGGTCTTCCTTTCCTGTGGTGATCCTTATGAGAGCCAGTTTCCTCATAGCTCTTGATGTGTTTTGCGACTGCACTTTCAAAGTTCTTGAAATTTTTCCGGATTGACTGACCATGTCTTAAAGTAATGATGGACTGTTATTTCTCTTTGCTTATTTGAGCTGTTCTTGCCATAATATGGACTTGGTCTTTTACCAAATAGGGCTATCTTCTGTATACCCCTACCCTACCTTGTCACAACACAACACAATAAGAAGGAAAGTAATTCCACAAATTAACTTTTAACAATGCACGCCTGTTAATTTAAATGCATTCCAGGTGACTACCTCATGAAGCTGTTGAGAGAATGCCAATATTGTACAAAGCTGTCATCAAGGCAAATGGTGGCTACTTTGAAGAATCTCAAATATAAACTATATTTTGATTTGTTTAACACTTTTTTGGTTTCTGCATGATTCTATATGTGTTATTTCATAGTTTTGATGTCTTCAATATTATTCTACAATGCAGAAAATAGTAAAAAATTAAGAAAAACCCTGAAATGAGTAGGTGTGTCCAAACTTTTGTCTGGTACTGATATATTTAAAACACTATCTAAATCTGTGTGAGATCAGTTGTGAACTGTCCAGGTGTGAGGAGCAGGGCTCTGAAGGCAGGTCAGTGGTAGACTGTCCGGGTGTGAGGAGCAGGGCTCTGAAGGCAGGTCAGTGGTAGACTGTCCGGGTGTGAGGAGCAGGGCTCTGAAGGCAGGTCAGTGGTAGACTGTCCGGGTGTGAGGAGCAGGGCTCTGAAGGCAGGTCAGTGGTAGACTGTCCAGGTATGAGGAGCAGGGCTCTGAAGGACAGTTGTGGACTGTCCAAGTGTGAGGAGCAGGGCTCTGAAGGACAGTTGTGGACTGTCCAGGTGTGAGGAGCAGGGCTTTGAAGGACAGTGGTAGACTGTCCAGGTGTGAGGAGCAGGGCTCTGAAGGACAGTGGTAGACTGTCCAGGTGTGAGGAGCAGGGCTCTGAAAACACAGACAGACAGACAGACAGACAGACAGACAGACAGACAGACAGACAGACAGACAGACAGACAGACAGACAGACAGACAGACAGACAGACAGACAGACAGACAGACAGAGAGAGAGAGAGAGAGAGAGAGAGAGAGAGAGAGAGAGAGAGAGAGAGAGAGAGAGAGAGAGAGAGAGAGAGAGAGAGAGAGAGAGAATTCAAACATCCTGCTCATCCTCCTAAGAGAAATATAGGCCCTCTAGTGGCTGAAGAGTGAACTTGCTAGTGAAGTCAAACCTCAGTCAAACTGATGTTCACTCATTCAATGTCATTTTCTATGTCAATAGGATCCATCTCCTTCCTTAACTTCTTATTGTCGGTCAAGCAGGGATTCTGTGATGATGCAAACAGACAGTGTTTTGGGGAAATGACATGTTGGTGGTTACAGAGGAACCAAAGCACAGATCAATACCATTGTTCATATGTGAGCGAGGTCTGTGAGGAGGACTTCCTGAGGGTCGAGTGCAGCAGGCGATGGTGGGACAGTCTGAAGAGGTTGAAGCCCACTAGCAGGTCTTCCAGGGGGTTGATGAAACAGGCACAGTTCAGAAAGGAGTCCAGCAGCACCTCAGCCAGCAGAGAGTGCTGTTCATCCCACAGCTTGATCAACTAAAATGAAATTGTATTTGTCACATGCTTCGAAAACAACATTTGTAGACTAAGTGAAATGCTTACTTACGGGCCCTTCTAGCAATGTAGAGAGAAACATAGAAAAATTATAGAAAGATAATAACATGAGGAATAAATACACAGTAAATAACAATAACTGTCCCGAGTCAATGTGCAGGGGAGGAGGTAATTTAGTAATCCACAGTATGTACATATACACTACATGTCTAAAAGCAAATTAGTGGATTGGGCTATTTCAGCCACACCGCTGACAGGTGTATAAAATCAAGCACACAGCCATGCAATCACCATACACAAACATTAGCAGTAGAATGGCGCATACGGAAGAGCTCAGTGACTTTCAACGTGGCACCCGTCACATTTCTGCCCCACAAGCTCACAGAACGGGGCTGCCGAGTGCTGAAGCGCGTAACGTGTAAACATTTCTAAAAGCACGCGGCCATTGGACTCTGGAGCGGTGGAAACACGTTCTCTGGAGTGATGAATCACTCTTCACCATCTGGCAGTCCGACAGATGAATCTGGGTTTGGCGGATGCCAGGAGAACGCTACGTGCCCCACATCATAGTGCCAACTGTACAGTTAGGTGGAGGATGAATAATGGTCTGGGGATGTTTTTCATGGTTCGGGCCCCTTAGTTCCAGTGAAGGGAAATCTTAACGCTACAGCAGACAATGACATTCTAGGCCATTCTATGCTTCCAAATTTGTGGCAACAGCCTTTTTCTGTTTCAGCATGACAATGTCCCGTGCACAAAGCAAGGTCCATACAGAAATGGTTTGTCGAGATTGGTGTGGAAGAACTTGACTGGCCTGCACAGAGCCCTGACTTCAACCCCATTGAACACCTTTGGGATGACTAGGAATGCCGACTGCGAGCCAGGCCTAATTGCCCAACATCAGTGCCCGACCTCACTAATGCTCTTGTGGCTGAATGGAAGCAAGTCCCCGCAGCAATGTTAGTGGACAGCCTTCAACTAGTGGAAAGCCTTCCCAGAAGAGTAGAGGCTGTTATAGCAGCAAAGGGGGGACCAACTCCATATTGTTGGCCATGATTTTGGAATGAGATGTTCAACGATTAGGTGTCCACATACTGTTGGCCATGTACATGTAGTGTAGGTAGGGATATAGTTAGGGGAAAAATGACTAAGCAACAGGATAGATAATAAGACAATAATGTGATGAGTCAAAAGAGGGGGGGTCAATACAGATAGCCCGGGTAGCTATTTGGTTAACTATTTAACTGTCTTATGGCTTGGGGGTAGAAGCTGTTCACGGTCCTGTTGGTTCCAGACTTGGTGCATCGGTACCGCTTACCGTGCGGTAGCAGAGAGAACAGTCTATGACTTGGGTGGCTAGAGTCTTTGACAATTTTAGGGTCTTCCTCTGACATTGCCTGGTATAGAGGTCCTGGATAGCAGGGAGCTCAGCCCCAGTGATTTACTGGGTGATACTCACTACCCTCTGTAGTGCCTTGCAGTCAGATGCCAAGCAGTTGCCATACCAAGCGGTGATGCAGCCAGTCAAGATGCTCTCATTGGTGCAGCTGTATAATTTTTTAGGATCTGAGGGCCCATGACAAATCTTTTCAGCCTCCTGAGGAGGAAGAGGCATTGTCGTGCCTACTTCACGATTGTGTTGGTGTGTGTGAAGCTCTCAACCTATTTCACGACAGCCCCATCAATGTGTAAGGGGATGTGCTCGGCTTTCTGTTTCCTGTAGTACACAATCAGCTCCTTTGTCTTGCTGATGTTGAGGGAAAGGTTGTTATCCTGGTACTACACTACCAGGTACCTGACCACCTCCATAGGCTGTCCCACCGTCGTGTCGTCAGCAAACTAAATGATGGTGTTGGAGTCGAGTGCGGCCACGGAGTCGTTGGGTGAGTAGGGAGTGCAGGGAGGGACTAAGCACCCACCCCTGATGGGACGCCGTGTTGATGATCAGCGTGTTGTTGCCTACCCTCACCACCTGGGGGGCGGCCCGTCAGGAAGTCCAGGATCCAGTTTTAGAGGGAGGGGTTCAGTCCCAGGGTCCTTAGCTTAGTGATGAGCTTGGAGGGCACTATTGTGTTGAAGGCTGAGCTGTAGTCAATGAACAACCTTTTCACATAGGTGTTCCTCTTGTCCAGGTGGGAGAGGGCAGTGTGGAGAGCAAAAGAGATTGCATCATCTGTGGGCGGTATGGGAATTGGAGTGGGTCCAGGGTTTCTGGGATAATGGTGTTGATGTGAGCCATGACCAGCCTTTTAAAGCATTTCATGGTTACAGATGTGAGTGCTAAGGGGCAATAGTCATTTGGACAGGTTACATTGGCATTCTTGGGCACAGGGACTATTGTCGTCTGCTTGAAACATGTACAGTGCCTTCAAAAAGTATTCATACCCCTTGACACATTCCAACTTTTTTTATGTTACAGCCTGAATACAAAATATATGTTTTTCTCTCACCCATCTACACACAATACTTCATTATGGCAAAGTGAAAACATGGTTCTAGAAGTGTAAAAAAAGACAATTAAATACAGATATATCTAATTTACATAAGTATTGACAGCCCTTAGTCAATACATGTTAAGTCAATACATGTTAGAATCACCTTTGTCAGCAATTACAGCTGTGAGTCTTTCTGGGTAAGTCTCTAAAAGCGTTGCAAAACTGGATTGTACAATATTTGCCCATCATTAGTTTTAAAAGTCTTGCCATTGACTTTCAAGCTGATTTAATTCAAAACTATAACTATGTCACTCAGGAACATTCAATTTCGTCTTGGTAAGCAACATTTAAAAGTCTGGCTATGTGTTTTAGGTTATTGTCCAGCTGAAAAGTGAATTTGTCTCCCAGTGTCTGTTAGAAAGCAGACTGAACCAGGTTTTCCTCTAGGCTTTTGCCTCAGCTTAGCTCTACTTCGTTTATTTTTATCCTAAAAAACTCCCAGCCCTAGCCGATGACAAGCATACCCATTATGTGATGCCAACACTATGGTTGAAAGTATGGAGAGCGGTACTCCGTGATGTATTGCCCCAAACATAACGCTTTGTATTCAGGACATAAAGTACATTTTGCAGTTTTGCTTTTTTATTTTTTTATTCTATGCAGGCTTCCTTCTTTTCACTCTGTCATTTAGGTTAGTATTGTGTGGAATAACTACAATGTTGGTGAACCATCCTCAGTTTTCTCCTATCACAGCCATTAAACTCTGTAAAGGTTTTAAAGTCACCATTGGCCTCATGGTGAAATCCCTGACCCGTTTCCTTCCTCTAAGGCAACTGAGTTAGAAATGACCCCTGTGTCTTTGTAATGACTGGGTGTATTGATACACCATCTAACATGTAATTAAGAACTTCACCATGCTCAAAGGGATATTCATTATCTTATTTTGTATTTTTATACCCACCTACCAAAGGTGCGTACTCAGAACTTACGCTGATCAGCTGGCAAGTGTCTTAAAGTGACCAGTGTTCAATGACTATGCACATAGGGCAGGAGTCCCTAAGGTGCAGGGTAGAGTACCCGGTGGTAGCCGGCTTGTGACTAATGGGCAGAGTAGGGTATGGTTGGAGGCCGTCTAGTGGTGGCTGATTAACAGTCCGATATAGAAGCTCTTTATCAGTCTCTCGGTCCCAGCTTTGATGCACCTGTACTGTCTCCGCTTTTTAGATGTTAGTGGGGTGAATAGGCCATAGCTTGGGTGGCTGAGGTCCTTGATGATGTTCTTGGCCTTCCTGTGACAACGGGTGCTGTAGAGGTCCTGGAGGGAAGGCAGTGTGCCCCTGATGGTGCTTTTGGCTGACAGCACCATCCTTTAGAGAGCCCTGTGGTTGCGAACAGTGCAATTGCTGTACCAGGCGGTGACACAGCCTAACAGGATGCTCTCAATGGTGCATTTGTAGACATTAGTGAGGGTCCGCATGCTTCCCATCCGAAATCTATACCCCAAATCCTAATAAAGACATTCGAAGTAAAAGATGATTTTTTTTTTAAACAAAAGTGGCTTATTGGACAGAAACTCAGATTTGATGTCTGCAAAAATATGTGAACCACTTCAGTCAATAGCTTGTGGCACCTCCATTAGCAGCGATAACTTGGAGTAAACGTCTCCTATAGTCAGTAATCAGTCTCTGACATCTGTTTTGAGGGATTTTTGCACACTCCTCCTTACAGAACTCAGCTAATTGAGTGAGGTTTGAGGGGTGTCTGGAATGAACTGCCAGTTTCAGGTCTTGCCACAGCATCTCAATTGGATTTAGGTCAGGACTTTGACTTGGCCAATCCAAAACACAAATGTTCTTTCTCCTGAGCCATTCGTTGGTAGATTTGCTTCAATGCTTTGGGTCGTTGTCTTGATTGAAGACCAATTTTCGGCCCAGCTTTAGCTCCTTGACTGATGGCCTGACGTTCTGTTTAAGAATCTCCCGGTATGCCTCAGAATTCATGGTTCCCTTAAAACTTCTTGTCAATATGGGGGCGCTGTTTCCACTTTGGAAAAAATCGTGCCCAAATTAAACTGCCTCGTACTCTATTCTAGATCGTACAATATGCATATTATTATTACTATTGGATAGAAAACACTCTCAAGTTTCTAAAACTGTTTGAATTATATCTCATTTTGCAGCAAACTTCCAGATAGGAAGTGAAAAATCTGAAAACTATGCTCTGTTCCAGGGCCTGCCTATTGAATTGCCTTATATTTATGGATATGCATGCACTGCATACGCCTTCCACTAGATGTCAACAGGCAGTGGAAGGTGGAATGGGGTGTCTAGCTTGATCTGAGGTCGAACAAGAGCTCTTGGAATGACGTGTCCAGAATTTCCTTTCTCTACCTAGGCGCGGGAAGCACCTCCCTATTGTCTTATGATAAGCGTTCGGTATACACGGCTAATATCTCCGGCTTTGTTTTTATTTGATACATATTAGAAAAACATCATAAAGTAGTTTTTTTCAACCGAGTTTCATCAGATTATTCAACGTTTAATGGGACTTTTGGAGTTTTCCGTTCTCTGCGTCGAGAGAAATTGGGAACGTCATCAACATTGGCTAGCCTTGTGGAGCGAATTCGACAGGAGAGAAGGACATTCTAAAACCAAACAACGATTTATTCTGGACAAAGGACTCCTTGTACAAGATTCTGATGGAAGCTCAGCAAAAGTAAGAACAATTTATGATGTTATTTCGTATTTCTGTGGAAAATGTTGAGTCCTATTATTCGTGTTTTGGCGGGCGCTGTCTCGCTATAACGTAAGCTGTTTGTTATGGTAAAGTTATTTTTAAAAATCTAACACAGCGGTTGCATTAAGAACTAGTGTATCTTTCATTTGCTGTCCAACATGTATTTTTTAGTAAAGTTTATGATGAGTTCTTTGGTCAGATTAGGTGAGTGTCCAAAATAGCTCCGGACAATTTGGTGAATCGATGCTACATATTCACAATGTATAACCACGGTTTGCAGCTCTAAATATGCACATTTTCGAACAAAACATAAGTGTATTGTATAACCTGATGTTATAAGACTGTCATCTGATGAATTTGTTCAAGGTTAGTGATTAATTTTATATCTTTTGCCGGTTTTTGCGATCGCTACCTTTTGCTGTTATTAAATGCATTTGTGTGTTTGGCTATTGTGGTAAGCTAATATAATGCTATATTGTGTTTTCGCTGTAAAACACTTAAAAAATCGGAAATATTGGCTGGATTCACAAGATGTTTATCTTTCATTTGCTGTACACCATATATTTTTCATAAATGTTTTATGATGAGTATTTACGTTCACATTGCTCTCTGTAATTATTCTGGCTGCTTTGGTGATATTTTTGATGGTAGCTGCAATGTAAAACTATGATTTATACCTCAAATATGCACATTTTCGAACAAAACATACATTTATTGTATAACATGTTATAAGACTGTCATCTGATGAAGTTGTTTCTTGGTTAGTGACTAATTATATCTCTATTTGGTCGGTTTTGTGATAGCTACCTATGCGGTAGAAAAATGGTGAAAATATGCGGTTGAGTCTTTTGCTATTGTGGTTAGCTAATAGAAATACATATTGTGTTTTCGCTGTAAAACATTTTAAAAATCGGAAATGATGGCTGGATTCACAAGATGTTTATCTTTCATTTGCTGTATTGGAGTTGTGATTTCATGAAAATTATATTATATGATATCCCTGTCGCGTTAGGTTAGGCTATGCTAGTCAGCTTTTTTGATGAGGATGCTCCTGGATCCGGGATGGGTAGCAATGAAAGGTTAATGATGTGGAGTCATCCAGGTCCAGAGGAGGAAAAGCAGCCCCAGATCTTGACATTCCCACCACCAAGCTTGACTGTTGGGATAAGGTTATTTTGGAGGTAGGCCGTGTTGGGTTTTCACTTTTTACTGATTTATTATTGTTCTTGTGGTTGTTGGGGATATTTTGGAAGGGCGTCCACTTCTAGCTGTCATGTTAAATGCTTTCCATTTCTACTTGATTTAACCAACGCAACTTGGGGTTCACTTATTTTTGCTTTGCACCTCCACCGATTCCTTTTTAATTTAGTTTTTCTACTACACGCATGATTTCCTCTACACCAACATATGGTATCGGTAAATATTAACCTGTTATGTCAGATCAAAAAGACTGGTTCTGATTAAATTAAAATTTCATGGTAAAAACTAACAAAATATTTAATTGCACGAGGGGTTCACGTACTTTCAAGCAGCACTGTATTATGAAATGTTTGTTGTCGTTCAACGAGAGACAAATCTTTTTCATGCACATTTTTTCACTTGAGAAATACTACAACAAACATCTTAGTTAGATGTGAAATTGCACGACTAAGATCTCCTCGGCAAAAAATGACAAAATTAACGACAGAGATCTTGAGATCATAGATTCATTGTGATTATTTTGAGAAAGTGTATTTGCATTTTTGATTTGTATTCATTATGGAACCCCATTAGCTGCTGCCAAGGCACTCTTCCTGGGGTCTGGGAAAATTAAGGTAGTTATACAATTTTAAAAACATTACAATAGATTCAAAACAGATTTCACAACACACTGTGTGCCCTCAGGCCGCTACTCCACTACCACATACTGTATCTACAACACAAAAGCCATGTGTACGTGTGTGTATATTGCATATGTTATCGTGTGTGTGTATTTGTGTTTTAGTGTGTT